>NC_069500.1:1379414346-1379714346 GCF_027579735.1 Bombina bombina
TTATTTAAATGCAATCACATCAGGTTCAGCTTGTTGAGAAATGTTCCCTGAATCAGTAATTTCTCCCTCAGACAAAACCTCCCTGGCCCCATCAGACTGAGTTAGGGGCCCTTCAGAAATATTAATATCAGCGTCGTCATGCTCTTCAGTATCTAAAACAGAGCAGTCGCGCTTACGCTGATAAGTGTTCATTTTGGCTAAAATGTTTTTGACAGAATTATCCATTACAGCCGTTAATTGTTGCATAGTAAGGAGTATTGGCGCGCTAGATGTACTAGGGGCCTCCTGAGTGGGCAAGACTCGTGTAGACGAAGGAGGGAATGATGCAGTACCATGCTTACTCCCCTCACTTGAGGAATCATCTTGGGCATCATTGTCATTGTCACATAAATCACATTTATTTAAATGAATAGGAATTCTGGCTTCCCCACATTCAGAACACAGTCTATCTGGTAGTTCAGACATGTTAAACAGGCATAAACTTGATAACAAGTACAAAAAACGTTTTAAAATAAAACCGTTACTGTCACTTTAAATTTTAAACTGAACACACTTTATTACTGCAAATGCGAAAAAACATGAAGGAATTGTTCAAAATTCACCAAATTTTCACCACAGTGTCTTAAAGCCTTAAAAGTATTGCACACCAAATTTGGAAGCTTTAACCCTTAAAATAACGGAACCGGAGCCGTTTTGAACTTTAACCCCTTTACAGTCCCTGGTATCTGCTTTGCTGAGACCCAACCAAGCCCCAAGGGGAATACGATACCAAATGACGCCTTCAGAAAGTCTTTTCTAAGTATCAGAGCTCCTCTCACATGCGACTGCATGCCATGCCTCTCAAAAACAAGTGCGCAACACCGGCGCGAAAATGAGGCTCTGCCTATGCTTTGGGAAAGCCCCTAAAGAATAAGGTGTCTAAAACAGTGCCTGCCGATATTATTATATCAAAATACCCGGATAAAATGATTCCTCAAGGCTAAATATGTGTTAATAATCAATCGATTTAGCCCAAAAAAAGTCTACAGTCTAAATAAGCCCTTTTTGAAGCCCTTATTTACAATCGTAATAAACATGGCTTACCGGATCCCAGAGGGAAAATGACAGCTTCCAGCATTACATCGTCTTGTTAGAATGTGTCATACCTCAAGCAGCAAGAGACTGCTCACTGTTCCCCCAACTGAAGTTAATTGCTCTCAACAGTCCTGTGTGGAACAGCCATGGATTTTAGTGACGGTTGCTAAAATAATTTTCCTCATACAAACAGAAATCTTCATCTCTTTTCTGTTTCTGAGTAAATAGTACATACCAGCACTATTTCAAAATAACAAACTCTTGATTGAATAATAAAAACTACAGTTAAACACTAAAAAACTCTAAGCCATCTCCGTGGAGATGTTGCCTGTACAACGGCAAAGAGAATGACTGGGGTAGGCGGAGCCTAGGAGGGATCATGTGACCAGCTTTGCTGGGCTCTTTGCCATTTCCTGTTGGGGAAGAGAATATCCCACAAGTAAGGATGACGCCGTGGACCGGACACACCTATGTTGGAGAAATATACATACATGACAGCCTGATACCAGTTGCTGCTACTGCATTTAAGGCTGAGTTTACATTATATCGGTATGGCAGAATTTTCTCATCAATTCCATTGTCAGAAAATAATAAGCTGCTACATACCTCTTTGCAGATTAATCTGCCCGCTGTCCCCTGATCTGAAGTTTACCTCTCCTCAGATGGCCGAGAAACAGCAATATGATCTTAACTACTCCGGCTAAAATCATAGAAAAACTCAGGTAGATTCTTCTTCAAATTCTACCAGAGAAGGAATAACACACTCCGGTGCTATTATAAAATAACAAACTTTTGATTGAAGGTATGAAACTAAGTATAATCACCACAGTCCTCTCACACATCCTATCTATTCGTTGGGTGCAAGAGAATGACTGGGAATGGCAGTTAGGGGAGGAGCTATATAGCAGCTCTGCTGGGTGAATCCTCTTGCACTTCCTGTTGGGGAGGAGTTAATATCCCATAAGTAATGGATGATCCGTGGACTGGATACACTTAACAAGAGAAAGACTGTGTATATATATATATATATATATATATATATATATATATATATAAAAGACAGTGTGTGTATACATATATAACAGTGTGTGTATAAGTCAGTGTGTGTGTACATAAGTCCAAGTGTGTGTATATATATATATATATATATATATATATATATATATATATATATATATATGAGACAGTGTGTGTATGTGTGTATAAGTCAGTGTGTGTGTATATATAAGACCGTGTGTGTGTATGTGTGTATACATAAGTCCGAGTGTGTGTATGTGTGTATGTATATATAAGACAGTGTGTGTGTGTGTATCAGTAAGTGTGTGTGTGTATATATATATATATATATATATATATATATATATATATATATATATATATATATATATAAGTCAGTGTGTGTATGTGTGTGTATATATATATATATATATATATAAAAGACAGTGTGTGTATGTGTATATATATATATATATATATATATATATATATATATATATATATATAAAAAAAAATAAGACAGTGTGTGTATGTGTATATATATATATATATATATATATAAGACCGTGTGTGTGTGTGTGTATATATATATATATATATATATATATATATAAGTCAGTGTGTGTATATATAAGACAGTGTGTGTGTATGTATATATATATATATATATATATATATATATATATATATATATATATATATATATATATATATAAGACAGTGTGTGTATGTGTATATATAAGACAGTGTGTGTATGTGTATATATAAGACAGTGTGTGTGTGTGTGTGTATATAAGACAGTGTGTATATATAAGACAGTGTGTGTATGTGTGTATAAGTCAGAGTGTGTGTGTGTGTGTGTGTGTACATAAGTCAGAGTGTGTATATATATATATATATATATATATATATATATATATATATATATATATATATATATATAAGACAGTGTGTATGTATATAAGACAGTGTGTGTATGTGTGTATAAGTCAGTGTGTGTGTGTGAGTGAGTGTGTGTGTGTACATATATAAGACAATGTGTGTATGTGTGTGTATATACTGTATGTGTGTGTGTGTGTGTGTATAAGTCAGTGTGTGTGTGAGGTGAAATGTTTCCTAATCTGAATTGTGGCAAATGACTTCTATATGTGGCCTTAGCATGAAAGCAAAATGATACTTACTTTCTATGAAAGGCATGTTTGCATGGACAAATTCCCAGTTCATCTTTGGGTTTAAATTCCTCCAAGCATACAGCACAAATCTAAATCACAGGGAAAAAAAATGTTAGAAAGCAAAATAACTCTAAAAATAAACAATAAAAAAACAGCACAAATATCGCTGGTTAGCCATATCGGCCATTTATAGGCTCACTATTTAGTCCCTTTAATAGGACATGAAAGTTAAAATGAAACTTCAATGGTTCAGAAAGAGCAAGACCTTTCCGTTTACTTCTATTGTCAAATTTACATTGTTCTCTTGGTATCCTCTGTTGAAAAACAAACCTAGGAACAGCAGTGCAGAGAGCTAGTTGTGATTAATGGCTACACACATTTGTATATTGTCATTAGCTCATGAGATATGTTCAGTTAGCTCACAGAGGTGCACTGACATTAGCTTTGTGTTTAACCCTATTGGAGGGGGTTATATGCAAGAAATAGTGCAATAATAACTTGGTCTTACACATTAGAGAGATGTCTGCACTTTAATGACTCTTTAAAGGGCCTTAACTTTCCAGCTGCAAGTAAAAAACAAAAAAACACAATAGCCAATCAGCACCAGCAGTGCTGAGGTAATGCTTTGCCTTTGTTAGGATCTCATAAGATTTCATAGAACTAACTTAAACTAAATAGGAAAATAACACAACTGTGTCTGAACATGACAGATGCACACTCCATAGCAAGTCCTGGGACAAGCATCCTGACTGGCTGCTTAAAGTCTCTTTACAGTGGGGTGTGAATAGTTAGGAAATTTGAGGTAAAATATCTTCCTTTTTTACATAGAGATGTTCAGGTGATATTTTTTTAGTCAGCTTTTTACAGCTATGCTGCATCACTTTCAAGTGTTTAAACATTTGGGTATCATGTCCTTTTAAGGTATGTTGCCCAGTCCTATTAACAAGTTTATAAAAAATGTCAAGCTATGACTCTGTACAAGGTTTTACACCAATAAACAAATATAATAATTTAAAATTGCTTCCTGGTGCCCTGTTTTCTTAATTACATAAATAAATAAGATCTGTATAAATGTCTTATGAAATAGAAAGCAGACAAACCAGTGAAGCCAGTATGAGCAGTTACTAGGGATGGGCGAATGTGGTAAAAGTAATTCGTTTGGTAGAACGAATAGCCCTGTGGATATTTGTTCGGGACAATCAAATGTTAATACTGTAAGTAGGGTTGCACCGATACTAGTATCGGTACTGATACCAAGTACTTGCACCAATACTTAAACCGAAACCTCCAGATCTTACCCATACGCCATCTTGTGGCATTTTTTCAAACTTCAAGTTCCCATTTCATTTTAAGCTGGAGTAGAGACTTAACTTCTGTTCTGCCAATAAAAATTGCTGTTATTTGTATTATTGTACGTCAGAGCAGTGCTCCAAAATCTGCTACTATACAGCTGGAAGCCTACCTGGGAGAGATCACTGTACCTCATTCAGACAAACCCCTGATGTACTGGGCACTTAATAAACAGATTTAATGGCCCAGAAATATCTTTCTGCCCCATGCAGTAGTGTGGAAAGTGAAAAACTATTCAACTTAGCATCAAACGTCCTTACTGATAAAAAAAAAACAACAGACTTATAGCTGAACATGCAGAGATGCTTCTGTTCCGTAATAAGAACTTGCCACTAACTTTTAAATTTTTTTTTCTAATTGCTAGATTGCCTGTTATACTGCTAGTTCTCATCTTGCACAATTATGCTCCAAACATACTGTACTCTGAGGAACATCCTTAGCTTATTTAATTGCAGGAAGGACATATTAATTTAATTCCTATGACCACTCATCCTACAATTATAGGACTAGATTTAGATAACATTTGATTGGTAAACTTTACCAATGCTCTGTTTACATTTCCAACTTCATAGACTTTAATGGAGTTGGACATGTAACGAAAGCATTGGTAAAGCTTACCAGTCAACGTAATCTATCCCATAGTGTTTCCTATGATTAAACAGTGCACTGTTATAGTTTTAACTGCTTTGCACTTTTGGTTGGTCGTGATTTTGCATTTGTTATGTATTGTTGTTATTAATATATTTTATTGTAATATTTTTATTTATAAACATGTTTGGTGAAATTTCTTTGAGTTTTTACAACTTTGTGACAAAAAGCAAATAAAACCGTTTTTATGGCATTTGAGTTACAGTTCTTCATAATTATAAAGAAGCTATCTTAAATCTTTAGTCTCTATTGTGCTTGAGAAACTGTCACATGACATTAAAAAAAGTGTATCGGTAATTGGTATCGGCAAGTATGTGAAAAAAAATCGGCACTTGTACTCAGTCTTAAAAAAATGGTATCGGTGCAACCCTATTAATAAGAACAGTTTTCTAATGTTATTTTCATTTTGGAATGTTCATAATTAGATTGAATATTAACATTTGAAATCTTAAATGTAACATTTGAATTAACAAATATTATACAGAAGATCAATAGTTCATGTGGTAGGGAATTACGTAAATTGATACATAATAGATATAAATATATCAATTCAAATTTTTCTATTTTGAATATTGTATACATTGAATATAACATTTAAAGAGAGCATTGAAAATACTATTACATTAAATGAATGTTAGAATATTGTACAAACATTCAAAATTAGAAACAAACGGAATTGCAAGGTAGCGTAAATCTGGCCTGTGCAGGCAACGTCACCATTTCCATCCTTAGTTTAAAAGGATAAAAAACCCAAAAATGTCGGGGGGCGGAGCTACGCCGTGCTGGAGCATGGACGCACTGTAAAAGAGCTCCGGAGCTGTTTGGGACCTTTGGGCATTAATAACGGCATAAATGCTACCAATTACCGCTGCCACGTCATCCTAATTAGTGTCTAACAACCCAGACACACTATTCACTTTGCAACTTCGAGGGAAATCTGTTGCGGAACTATCTGTAACAAGAACTGCAGACGCCATCTTACCGCCACACAGGACCCCTGATCGGCGACTAGTGCCGCTTATGCTGTTTGCCACGTGAGGCCTCCTACCCGACTGCACTCCTGAACGGCTCTGTTGGGGGATCCTGCCGGTCCGGATTCTCCCCGGCTTCACCATCTGCCGGTGGCCCGACACGCAACTGCCTCCCACGTGGCTACAGGTACTCATAACTACGCACTCCATTCTAACAGACACTAATGCTAGAGGCCTCCACTCTCACCTCTCAGGATTATATATTCCCATACAACACTCATTTAGCCTCTCTGAGTGGCCAGTAAACCTACGCTCTTTTGAGTCATTGCTTGACCGGACCTCACCAGTACACTTTTTTGGTCCGTTGCAGTTCTGCAGTACAACTTAATATTTCCTTCTGAAGTTTAGCGCATGGACTGTTGCCTTATACAGAAATTGATCCCTTGAGCTTAACCCAGAGAGACTGTAATAGATTTCTCCATAAGATCCCTGCTACTCAGTGCAGGAAGAACCAAAAAGAAATTTTCTTTACTATTAGCCTATTTTTCACAATATTTTGCTACGCCACCAATCTCTCTCACCATGACAAGTAAGAAAGGAAATAAACCTGACAAACCCACAAAAACACTAACTCTGGGCCCCTCAGTAACATCATTTTTTCACCCTCAAGAAACTGTAACGACGGATAATGCACAATCCTCAGAACTGCCCTCCACTGTTCTTAACCCTTCTTCATCCCAAGATTCCCTACAATCTATTCAGACACAGATAGCGGGACTGCCATCCAAATCAGATATAGAATCCTTAAAGAAATTTATTAAAGATGAAATTAAAGATCTTAAAAAAGACCTTAACGAATTGGGCTCCAGAATGGAATTTTTAGAAGACGGACAGGAACATCTCAACAACATGGTCAGCACCAATACTCAAAACATTAATGTGCACGACTCTATGATCCAAAACTTAAAACGACAAAATCGAAGACCTCGAGAATCGAGGAAGAAGAAACAATCTCCGCTTGAGGGGGATACCAGAGGATGTCTCTACTGAACAACTCAGGACATATGTCACAGAATTTTTTCACTTCCTCTTACCCCAAGCCCCTCTTATTCAGAACGACGACATCGAGAGAATCCATAGGGCTCTAAGACCTCCTGCTAAACCGCCTGCCCCACCTAGGGACGTTATCCTTAGATTTCTTAAATACACCACAAAAGAAGAGATCTGGCAATCTGCCAGAACCCGACGGACCATTCAATTTCACAACCACTCCCTACAAGTATATCAGGATCTCTGCCCTCAGACAATCCAGCGCAGAAGAGAGGTCCGCTTTATCACCAAAACTTTACAAGAACACAATGTCAGATACCGTTGGGGCTTTCCATTCAGCCTAATCATCTCCCACAATGGAGGCCAACTTGTCTATAAAGGCTTCTCAGACCTGGACCACATTTCTAAGAAACTTAACCTTACATTCGAACAACCTCCTGAGTCGATCATCACTAGCCAACACCACCTGATACATTCAGATGACGAGGCACCGAAAGACCAGAGACCTAGCTGGTCGAGAATACTACCTAAGAGACGCAGAACAGGCCTTGCCACCACTTCTACAGGATCCTAAACTGACCACTTACTAACTTCCCATTGAAAATTCCCACAAGCCTTACCCCATAGGCTAATTGTTCATTCATACCCTTATTCCTCAATACATTTGAGGGATCTGTCTCCAGTTTTTCTCCCTCGAAGAAAACCTGCAAGTGACTTATACTCTGGACTGGTACAGTATAAACCCACTACACCTGGGCTTGTATTGACATGCTTCTTAGATTTACCTTACATGCTACTTTGCCCATATGTGTATGTTGCTCAAGCTATAATTATGCCATATATTTATGTTTGTCTAACAAATTTCACCCCTTAGGTTCCATAACATCATTCCACCCCCCTGGATGATGTATCTAACGTCCTTTCCAGGCCGCAGTACTGGCTGCGGTAACCTGGACCAAGTTGTTTTTCTGTTTTTGTTGTTGTACGCCCAGATTATTCATGCAAGTTCTGCTGTAATTGTTCAAGTTTATTTGTGTGTGTTATATTCAAAACGTATTATGCTCATTTTCACATATCTTTATCATATTGCTCAAGGTCATTATAGATTTATCTTTATCACCTCTGTTTACCTTCTCACCAGAGGTATTTGGTTGCTACGTGTCTGCTTATATTACCATGTTCCCCACTCTGCCCTTACTTTTTCATTTGTCTTCTACTCCTCCCTTAGTCATTGGGCCATCATAGACCCCCTACCTTACTCTCACAACCGCCCTACCCTCCTAGGCGACATCTCTCTATCCTCGACTTCAGCGCTCACCCACTCACATAGACATGGATAGGAACCCCAGATCCATCTCCATCGCTTCTCATAATGTAAAGGGCTTTAATACCCCTCAGAAAAGATCGAGGGCCATGAGGGAATTCCAAAAACTCAAATACGATATCATCCTACTCCAGGAAACCCATTTCAAAAAAGGTAGAGAGCCATTATTATCTCTTAGGAAATTTGGCCAGGTGTACTTATCCTCTCACTCGACAAAGCACAATGGGGTAGGCATTTTGATCAGAAATCAGATCCCCTTCACCCCCTCTAATATATACAGAGACAGGGAAGGTAGACTAGTGATTATCACCGGCCGGCTGTTTAATAGGACAGTAACCATTGCCAACATATATGCCCCTAATTCCAACCCTACTGGGTTCTACCACCAGTCCTGTACTATCATTTCAGAAATGACTAGAGGCACCCTGATCCTGGGGGGTGATTTCAATTTGGCCTTAGACCCTGGTCTTGACTGTTCCTCCGGCCACACATCAATCCCCCAAAAAACCCTTAAGTCAGTAAAGTCCTCCCTCTCCAAATTGAATTTACACGACACCTGGAGAATCTACCATCCCCAGGAAAAAGATTATTCTTTTTACTCATACCCCCACCAATCCTACTCTCGTATCGATTATATAATGATTGATGTTTCAAGTCTGACCCTAGTGCAAGCTACCGACATCTCCCCCATAACCTGGTCTGACCATGCTAGGATTAGTTGCACACTGTCGTGGCCCACCTCCCAGAGATTAGACTACACTTGGAAGTTAGATGAGTCCTTACTGTCCGACCCTATGATTAAAATACAACTACAAGAAAAACTCACTTCCTACTTTAGATTAAATTCTACACCTGGGATGTCTCCCCTTAATATCTGGGAGGCACACAAATGTGTCATCAGGGGGGACCTCATTGCAATCAAGGCAGATAGGAGACGGCAACACTCTCTAGCCCTTAAAAACTTACTAGAAGAACTGACAAAACTTCAAGACTCCCACAAGAGATTTCCTAAGTCACACTCCCTCCTCGATCATATCCAACATAAACAAAAACAACTAGACTTACTTTTAGGGGTTGAGGCTAAATGTAGGGCCCTCTTCCTTAGAAGGAGATTTTACGAAGGGGGAAATAAACAAGGTAGACTACTAGCGAGACTCCTCCGCAGTAAAGCTTCCAAAAAATACATTATGCACATAAAAGACGCTAAAGGGAAAACCTGGCACTCCTCCTCTGATATAGCTGATAAATTTAAAAACTTCTATGAGGAGCTATACAATTTACATAAAGAAAGAGCCCCCCCCTCCCAGGAGGCCATTTCAGAATACCTAGCATCTATTGATCTACCCTCCCTCTCCACAGACCAAAAATCAGACCTAGACTCTCCTTTTACTTTAAAAGAACTCCAGACAGCTATCCGATCCTTCCCCACCGGCAAGGCCCCTGGTCCAGATGGTTTTACCCATTCATACTACGCTAAATTCCTCGACATTCTGGCCCCCCCTCTTTTAGCTTACTTTCTAGATATCGACAATGACGTCCCCTTCCCATCCTTGTCCCTCCAAGCCCACATTTCCGTTATCCCAAAACCTAACAAGTCCCCTGACAGTATCCAGAATTACAGACCAATATCCCTATTGAACGCAGATATCAAAATTTATGCGAAAATGATAGCGACTAGATTAAATCGTTATCTCCCAGACCTAATCCACCGAGACCAAGTGGGCTTTATCCCTTTCAGAGAGGCGAGGGACAATACAGTCCGGAACCTGTTTCTCCTCTGGCATGCCAAAACGCAAAATCTCCCCACGATCTTTCTCTCAACCGACGCGGAGAAAGCGTTCGACCGCGTCGGCTGGCCGTTTCTTAAAGCCACCCTTCAGTCCCTGGGCATTGGAGACTCTATGCTCCATAGAATCTTAGCCCTGTATGATTGCCCGTCCGCTCGAATATCTCTCAACGGCATTCTCTCCCCTCCCTTTCAGATTTCAAATGGCACTAGACAAGGATGCCCCCTGTCCCCCTTATTGTTTGTCTGCCTCCTAGAAACATTCGCATCCAGAATCCGACAAAATTCAAAAATTCATGGTATCTCGATCCAGGGGGAGTCCTACAAACTCTCTTTATTCGCAGACGATGTGCTATTCTCCCTCACCGACCCCTCACAATCCATTCCAGCCCTTATAGATGAACTCACACTTTTTAATACCCTGACTAACTTCCTGATCAATCACTCCAAATCCGAATACCTGGGGGTCTCCCTGCCGCCACTCCTCAGACAACAACTTAACTCATCCTGCCCCTTTCGCCAATGCTCCTCCCACCTAAAATACCTAGGCACCCTCCTCACAGAGGAGATAGATTCCATATATAATTTAAACTTTGCCCCTTTAAAACTTTCTCTAGAGCGGGAACTTTCATCCTGGCACTCCAGGCACCTTTCCTGGATGGGTAGAATCAATGCAATTAAAATGACGGCCTTCCCCAAACTTCTATACCTGCTGCAAACTCTACCCATACCCCTCCCCCCCCGATTTCTCTCTAACATACAAAAACTATTCACATCTTTTATCTGGGGTGGTAAGCACTCAAGAATTAATAATAAAGTTATGATGAGTCCCCGAGTTCACGGAGGTCTGGGAGTCCCCGATCTTAACCTTTATAACCATGCCATCTTTATACAGAGAATCGTGGATTGGAGACTCCACAGATCCCAGAAAAGATGGGTTGTCTTAGAAGAACTCATAAATACTGGGCTTAACTTACAATCTTGTTGCTGGGACCCGGGGGGCGGAGTTGTACCGGAGGGAATAATGAACCCAATTACCAAAGAAACCTTGACTCATTGGGACAAGATCAATAGACTTAACCCTTACCTCTCATCTAGGCCCTCCCCATTGACATCACTACTTTTTAATCATGAGTTTTCCCTGACGACCTGCAGAAGAATTCCTGAGGACCCTTCCCCCTCGACTGACATTTCCATATACCACATCACTGATAATGAGCGCCTTCTGACACAAGCTCAACTTATAGAGTCAGGCTTTACTTGGGCCCACAACTGGTTCACCTTCAGGAAGATCCACCACTACATTACATCCCATAGACATCACCTTAACATGCTGAGACCACTGACCAATCTAGAAAAATTATTTTCCTCCACCTCTATTCTCAACCACACCCTCTCCAGAATATACTCCATCTTAACCTACCCCCCTCCTGGCAACCTTCCCCATTCTATGGAATCCTGGGAAAGGGAACTGGGGGTCACTATTCTCCCACAGATGGCCTCCTCTATGTTCATCAACACTAAATCCTCCTCTTCCTCTGCTGGCTTGCTAGAACTGAACTACAAAATACTCCACAATTGGTATCTTACACCACGCAGACTACATAAATTATACCCCACAACTACGAACCGATGCTGGCGCTGTGGCCACGTGGGCAGTGGCATGGGCCACATGTGGTGGTGGTGTACTGTCATCAACTCATTCTGGAGATCCCTCATTGGGGAAATAGAGACTATCTTCCAAAAAACATTACCTTGCGACCCCCTGCTATACCTCTTAAATAAAAACATCAAACTCCCATCCAAACCACTCATCACCTTGTTTCGTATCTTTATAAACAGTGCCAAATCCCTTATAGCCAAAAATTGGAAGTCCGCAGACCCCCCCACTATTGCACAATGGAGAGCTAAAGTTTCAGATCTTCTAGAACTTGAGGAATACAGGGCTTATAGATTAGATAATAGGGACCATTTTATCACTGCTCAGATTACCTGGGAACAGTATCTCAAGAACACTCTCGACTTATCGCTTGCTGTGCAGGACACCGCTTAACTAACCATTCTTACCCGTCATCCATAGATTCTATTTTGACTATTCCTAATTGACCCAGACACACTATTACTTCGACTCTAGCAGACACATTTGACCGTTGCTAATTCAATGTAAGCAAACGATATCCCCCACCCTAATTCCAACCAACCCTCTTATCCGCTTTCCCCTTTTCCCCCTTCCTTCACCCTCCTTTTTTTTTTCCCTCCCCCCTCGCCCTACCTCCATTCTCCCTTCAGCCCTATGTATATATTGTTTACTTGACTTTGATTTTTCTCACGAAACTGAATGTTTGTAACAAGCATGTTCTGGCTGATTCTATGTTGTAAACTTCTTATAATCCCTTTAATAAAAAGAATTTGGATTAAAAAACCCAAAAATGTCTATTTCAGGATTCAAATAAAGCATACAATTTTGAACAACTTACCAATTTACTCCTATTATTAAATGTACTTTGTTCTTTTAGTATCCTTTGTTGAAGGAGCAGCAATGCACTACTGGGAGTTAGCAGAGCACCTCTGGGGAGCCAATGAAAAGAGGTATGTGCACCCAGCAATCAGTAGCTAGTTCCCAGTAATGCATTGCTGCCCTTAGGCCTACATAGGAATTATTTACAATTAGATAATAGAAGTAATTCGAAAGCTGTTTAAAATACAATGCTCTATTTGAATCATGAAAGAAAAAAAATTGAGTTTCATGTCCCTTTAAGGAAGTTTAGGGAGTGAAATCTAATGAGATCACAGCAAAGCATGAACTCAGCACTGCTGATACTGATTGGCTATTTTTTTTTTTTTTCAACATGCAGCTGACAGTAGCTGAAGTATAACAGTTCACAGAGCACTTACACTGGTGAGCTGAAGAAATATAATTTTTTTACATAAAGATGCCCAGGTGATATTTTCATAGCCATCCTTTCACAGTTATGCAGCATCACTTTTAATTGATTTAGCATATTATTATATTATGTCCCTTTAAGCACATATGTAAAGTACTGCTCGGGATTTGCAAGCATTGCAGGTCTCACGCAGGACATGGCTAGTCAGCCAATCATGAGCGGCAGTCACAGGTAGCTGCCAATCACTATGTATGTCCTGTTCAGAAGCGACAATGCTTGAGGCTCCTGAGTAGAAATTCACCTATATGTTTAACCCTTTAGCTAGGGTTACACAAAACGTATCAATGCAAATTGTACATGCTCTAGCAGGTCAAGGCAATCCATTTTGCACTGTAATCTCTCTTTAATTGCTATTATATAATTTGCACATAAAAAAATAATTTATATATATATATATAAATAGAAAAACAAGTAACAAAGGTGTTCTTTCAATTTAAAAACACCCAAAATTTATTGAAAAACGTTAAAGGGATAAAAAAGCCAACATGCAAAAGGTACCATTTTTATGGTACCTTTGCATGTTGGATTTTTTATCCTTTTTTCAATAAATTTTGGATGTTTTTAAATTGAAAGAACACCTTTGTTACTTGTTTTTCTATTTACTTATTACCAGGATTTGCAGAGGGAAGTCTTTCCTTTTTGTATATCGCTCCTCTGCCCTCTTCTGAGCATGTCACAGCAATTGTGCAGCTTAGACCAGGTGTACTACGGAGGATTCTTTCACATACAAGCTACAGCTGACAGCACCAACCTCGTATAGGATTGGACAAGCAAGACACATGGTTTGGCTACACGCACCGCTACAGGGAGACGCTGAAGTTTGGCTGTTTGACAGCGAGTAGGACAAACTCGCAAACACGCTGAGGCTGCAGCTGACATAGTCAGCGTTTTAACACTGAAGTGGCACCAGGACCGTTGAGTGGATCCAGCCCCATAGCGGTTTAAGTTATATCTGTATACCACGTAAGGTGGCTTATGATCCTTACTGGTAGTGCCCATTTTCTGCCTTCTGCTTACAGCACATTTGTTTGTTACATTTGACTGTTCATCACATTAAGTGCCAATCATAGCTTCTGGATACATCTGGACACTAAAGGTTTGCGGATACTCCTACAGCCTGTTAGTCTTACATTTGTGATTGCCTCCTTTCTTTAAAGAAGTATATTTTGCATAAACTGCATCTATTGAACTGTACACATATGGTCTATGGGCAAAGGCTGTTGGGGCACACAGGCTTATTAGGCTTGATTTTTGATCCCAGACACCTCTTTTGCTCATATATATATATATATATATATATATATATATATATATATATATATATATATATATATATATATATATATATATATATATATATATATATATATATATATATAACGTCAATTTTGAAAATGTCAACTAATTAACCCCTTGGCTGCAAGAAAAACCGAACACAATCACGTAGAATGCAGTGCAGTCCACACCAGATGGTTAATCGTGTAAGTAAATGTGACAGATCAGATTGTTCCCTTTTATATGCTTGTATCTGCTATAAAAACAGAATTTATGTTTACCTGATAAATTTCTTTCTCCAACGGTGTGTCCGGTCCACGGCGTCATCCTTACTTGTGGGATATTCTCTTCCCCAACAGGAAATGGCAAAGAGCCCAGCAAAGCTGGTCACATGATCCCTCCTAGGCTCCGCCTACCCCAGTCATTCGACCGACGTTAAGGAGGAATAATAGCATAGGAGAAACCATATGGTACCGTGGTGACTGTAGTTAAAGAAAATAAATTATCAGACCTGATTAAAAAACCAGGGCGGGCCGTGGACCGGACACACCGTTGGAGAAAGAAATTTATCAGGTAAACATAAATTCTGTTTTCTCCAACATAGGTGTGTCCGGTCCACGGCGTCATCCTTACTTGTGGGAACCAATACCAAAGCTTTAGGACACGGATGAAGGGAGGGAGCAAATCAGGTCACCTAAATGGAAGGCACCACGGCTTGCAAAACCTTTCTCCCAAAAATAGCCTCAGAAGAAGCAAAAGTATCAAACTTGTAAAATTTGGTAAAAGTGTGCAGTGAAGACCAAGTCGCTGCCCTACATATCTGATCAACAGAAGCCTCGTTCTTGAAGGCCCATGTGGAAGCCACAGCCCTAGTGGAATGAGCCGTGATTCTTTCGGGAGGCTGCCGTCCGGCAGTCTCGTAAGCCAATCTGATGATGCTTTTAATCCAAAAAGAGAGAGAGGTAGAAGTTGCTTTTTGACCTCTCCTTTTACCTGAATAAACAATAAACAGGGAAGATGTTTGTCTAAAATCCTTTGTAGCATCTAAATAGAATTTTAGAGCGCGAACAACATCCAAATTGTGCAACAAGCGTTCCTTCTTTGAAACTGGTTTCGGACACAGAGAAGGTACGATAATCTCCTGGTTAATGTTTTTGTTAGAAACAACTTTTGGAAGAAAACCAGGTTTAGTACGTAAAACCACCTTATCTGCATGGAACACCAGATAAGGAGGAGAACACTGCAGAGCAGATAATTCTGAAACTCTTCTAGCAGAAGAAATTGCAACTAAAAACAAAACTTTCCAAGATAATAACTTAATATCAACGGAATGTAAGGGTTCAAACGGAACCCCCTGAAGAACTGAAAGAACTAGATTGAGACTCCAAGGAGGAGTCAAAGGTTTGTAAACAGGCTTGATTCTAACCAGAGCCTGAACAAAGGCTTGAACATCTGGCACAGCTGCCAGTTTTTTGTGAAGTAACACCGACAAGGCAGAAATCTGTCCCTTCAGGGAACTTGCCGATAATCCTTTTTCCAATCCTTCTTGAAGGAAGGATAGAATCCTAGGAATCTTAACCTTGTCCCAAGGGAATCCTTTAGATTCACACCAACAGATATATTTTTTCCAAATTTTGTGGTAAATCTTTCTAGTTACAGGCTTTCTGGCCTGAACAAGAGTATCGATAACAGAATCTGAGAAACCTCGCTTCGATAAAATCAAGCGTTCAATCTCCAAGCAGTCAGCTGGAGTGAAACCAGATTCGGATGTTCGAACGGACCCTGAACAAGAAGGTCTCGTCTCAAAGGTAGCTTCCAAGGTGGAGCCGATGACATATTCACCAGATCTGCATACCAAGTCCTGCGTGGCCACGCAGGAGCTATCAAGATCACCGACGCCCTCTCCTGATTGATCCTGGCTACCAGCCTGGGGATGAGAGGAAACGGCGGGAACACATAAGCTAGTTTGAAGGTCCAAGGTGCTACTAGTGCATCCACTAGAGCCGCCTTGGGATCCCTGGATCTGGACCCGTAGCAAGGAACTTTGAAGTTCTGACGAGAGGCCATCAGATCCATGTCTGGAATGCCCCAAAGTTGAGTGACTTGGGCAAAGATTTCCGGATGGAGTTCCCACTCCCCCGGATGCAATGTCTGACGACTCAGAAAATCCGCTTCCCAATTTTCCACTCCCGGGATGTGGATAGCAGACAGGTGGCAGGAGTGAGACTCCGCCCATAGAATAATCTTGGTCACTTCTTCCATCGCTAGGGAACTCCTTGTTCCCCCCTGATGGTTGATGTACGCAACAGTCGTCATGTTGTCTGATTGAAACCGTATGAACTTGGTCCTCGCTAGCTGAGGCCAAGCCTTGAGAGCATTGAATATCGCTCTCAGTTCCAGAATATTTATCGGTAGAAGAGATTCTTCCCGAGACCAAAGACCCTGAGCTTTCAGGGATCCCCAGACCGCGCCCCAGCCCATCAGACTGGCGTCGGTCGTGACAATGACCCACTCTGGTCTGTGGAATGTCATCCCTCGTGACAGGTTGTCCAGGGACAGCCACCAACGGAGTGAGTCTCTGGTCCTCTGATTTACTTGTATCTTTGGAGACAAGTCTGTATAGTCCCCATTCCACTGACTGAGCATGCACAGTTGTAATGGTCTTAGATGAATGCGCGCAAAAGGAACTATGTCCATTGTCGCTACCATCAACCCGATCACTTCCATGCACTGAGCTACGGAAGGAAGAGGAACGGAATGAAGTATTCGACAAGAGTCCAGAAGCTTTGTCTTTCTGGCCTCTGTTTGAAAAATCCTCATTTCTGAGGAGTCTATAATTGTTCCCAAGAAGGGAACCCTTGTTGACGGGGATAGAGAACTCTTTTCCACGTTCACTTTCCAGCCGTGCGATCTGAGAAAGGCCAGGACGATGTCCGTGTGAGCCTTTGCTCGAGGGAGGGACGACGCTTGAATCAGAATGTCGTCCAGGTAAGGTACAACTGCAATGCCCCTTGGTCTTAGCACAGCTAGAAGGGACCCTAGTACCTTTGTGAAAATCCTTGGAGCAGTGGCTAATCCGAAAGGAAGCGCCACGAACTGGTAATGTTTGTCCAGGAATGCAAACCTTAGGAACCGATGATGTTCCTTGTGGATAGGAATATGTAGATACGCATCCTTTAAATCCACCGTGGTCATGAATTGACCTTCCTGGATGGAAGGAAGGATAGTTCGAATGGTTTCCATCTTGAAAGATGGGACCTTGAGAAATTTGTTTAAGATCTTGAGATCTAGGATTGGTCTGAACGTTCCCTCTTTTTTGGGAACTATGAACAGATTGGAGTAGAACCCCATCCCTTGTTCTCTCAATGGAACAGGATGAATCACTCCCATTTTTAACAGGTCTTCTACACAATGTAAGAACGCCTGTCTTTTTATGTGGTCTGAAGACAACTGAGACCTGTGGAACCTTCCCCTTGGGGGAAGTCCCTTGAATTCCAGAAGATAACCCTGGGAGACTATTTCTAGCGCCCAAGGATCCAGAACATCTCTTGCCCAAGCCTGAGCGAAGAGAGAGAGTCTGCCCCCCACCAGATCCGGTCCCGGATCGGGGGCCGATATTTCATGCTGTCTTGGTAGCAGTGGCAGGTTTCTTTGCCTGCTTTCCCTTGTTCCAGCCTTGCATTGGTCTCCAAGCTGGCTTGGCCTGAGAAGTATTACCCTCTTGCTTAGAGGACGTAGCACCTTGGGCTGGTCCGTTTTTACGAAAGGGACGAAAATTAGGTCTATTTTTTGCCTTGAAAGGCCGATCCTGAGGAAGGGCATGGCCCTTACCCCCAGTGATATCAGAGATAATCTCTTTCAAGTCAGGACCAAACAGCGTTTTCCCCTTGAAAGGAATGTTTAGTAGCTTGTTCTTGGAAGACGCATCAGCCGACCAAGATTTCAACCAAAGCGCTCTGCGCGCCACAATAGCAAACCCAGAATTCTTAGCCGCTAACTTAGCCAATTGCAAAGAGGCGTCTAGAGTGAAAGAATTAGCCAATTTGAGAGCATTGACTCTGTCCATAATCTCCTCATAAGGAGGAGAGTCACTATCGAGCACCTTAATCAGTTCATCAAACCAGAAATATGCGGCTGTAGTGACAGGGACAATGCATGAAATGGGTTGTAGAAGGTAACCCTGCTGAACAAACATCTTTTTAAGCAAACCTTCTAATTTTTTATCCATAGGATCTTTGAAAGCACAACTATCCTCTATGGGAATAGTGGTGCGTTTGTTTAAGGTAGAAACCGCTCCCTCGACCTTGGGGACTGACTGCCATAAGTCCTTTCTGGGGTCGACCATAGGAAACAATTTTTTAAATATGGGGGGAGGGACGAAAGGAATACCGGGCCTTTCCCATTCTTTATTAACAATGTCCGCCACCCGCTTGGGTATAGGAAAAGCTTCTGGGAGCCCCGGCACCTCTAGGAACTTGTCCATTTTACATAGTTTCTCTGGGATGACCAAATTTTCACAATCATCCAGAGTGGATAATACCTCCTTAAGCAAAATGCGGAGATGTTCCAATTTAAATTTAAAAGTAATCACATCAGATTCAGCCTGCTGAGAAATGTTCCCTAAATCAGTAATTTCTCCCTCAGACAAAACCTCCCTGGCTCCCTCAGATTGGGTTAGGGGCCCTTCAGAGATATTAATATCAGCGTCGTCATGCTCTTCAGTAACTAAAACAGAGCATCCACGCTTACGCTGACAAGGGTTCATTTTGGCTAAAATGTTTTTGACAGAATTATCCATTACAGCCGTTAATTGTTGCATAGTAAGGAGTATTGGCGCGCTAGATGTACTAGGGGCCTCCTGAGTGGGCAAGACTCGTGTAGACGAAGGAGGGAATGATGCAGTACCATGCTTACTCCCCTCACTTGAGGAATCATCTTGGGCATCATTGTCATTATCACATAAATCACATTTATTTAAATGAATAGGAATTCTGGCTTCCCCACATTCAGAACACAGTCTATCTGGTAGTTCAGACATGTTAAACAGGCATAAACTTGATAAGAAAGTACAAAAAACGTTTTGAAATAAAACCGTTACTGTCACTTTAAATTTTAAACTGAACACACTTTATTACTGCAATTGCGAAAAAACATGAAGGAATTGTTCAAAATTCACCAAACTTTCACCACAGTGTCTTAAAGCCTTGAAAATATTGCACACCAATTTTGGAAGCTTTAACCCTTAAAATAACGGAACCGGAGCCGTTTTAAGCTTTAACCCCTTTACAGTCCCTGGTATCTGCTTTGCTGAGACCCAACCAAACCCAAGGGGAATACGATACCAAATGATGCCTTCAGAAGTCTTTTATCAGTATCAGAGCTCCTCTCACATGCGACTGCATGCCATGCCTCTCAAAAACAAGTGCGCAACACCGGCGCGAAAATGAGACTCTGCCTATGCTTTGGGAAAGCCCCTAAAGAATAAGGTGTCTAAAACAGTGCCTGCCGATATAATTATATCAAAATACCCAGAATAAATGATTCCTCAAGGCTAAATAAGTGTTAATATCAATCGATTTAGCCCAAAAAATGTCTACAGTCTAAATAAGCCCTTGTGAAGCCCTTATTTACAATCGTAATAAACATGGCTTACCGGATCCCATAGGGAAAATGACAGCTTCCAGCATTACATCGTCTTGTTAGAATGTGTCATACCTCAAGCAGCAAAGGACTGCAAACTGTTCCCCCAACTGAAGTTAATGCTCTCAACAGTCCTGTGTGGAACAGCCATGGATTTTAGTTACGGTTGCTAAAATCATTTTCCTCATACAAACAGAATTCTTCATCTCTTTTCTGTTTCTGAGTAAATAGTACGTACCAGCACTATTTGAAAATAACAAACTCTTGATTGAATAATGAAAAACTACAGTTAAACACTAAAAAACTCTAAGCCATCTCCGTGGAGATGTTGCCTGTACAACGGCAAAGAGAATGACTGGGGTAGGCGGAGCCTAGGAGGGATCATGTGACCAGCTTTGCTGGGCTCTTTGCCATTTCCTGTTGGGGAAGAGAATATCCCACAAGTAAGGATGACGCCGTGGACCGGACACACCTATGTTGGAGAAATCTCATTTTACTGCTGCACAAACATCAGATTGGGTAATGGTGCCAGTCTCTATGCAGCATCGTTGAGAAATTGTCACTGCCAAAGCAGAAGGTAGAGATTTGTATATAGATTTACAAATCCCCAATGAATAAAACACTTCTAAGTTATAAAATGGTTGACAAAATACCACAAACACAAAGTAACCCTCAGGATCCGGATCTGCTTTTATTATATCCTGTCTGAGCAAATAATAGGTTTGGTTTGTTGTGACCAAATAATATACCAGAAGTGGAGCTAAAAATGAATTCTTGCTAAATGCAGAGGCCTCTCAAAACCAAGAAAAGCCGCCAATTCCTAAATCACTTTAGTATAAAGGAACTCTAGATTCTATAAAGTTCTCTGGTGTGGAGAGATTATTTATATTCAAAATTAAACAGCTTTTCAATTCACTTCCATTATCAAAATGTGCAAAATCTTCCTATGCACACTTTGAGGCACCAGCTCCTACTGAGCATATGTATGTATGTATGTATGTATTGGGTACTTGTAAAGCACGGCTAATCACCCATAAGGGTCTCAAGGCGCTGCTCATTTTATCGACCTCGGAAAGATGAAAGGCTGAGTGGACCTCGCCGGGGATCGAACCTGCAACCCTTGGGTTGCTACAGAGCTCAGCCACAGTGCCTTAGCATGCTGAGCTCTCTGTCCGGTGTGCAAGAATTCACCATATATATACGTATATGCATTTTGTGATTGGCTAACGGCTGTCACATGATGCAGGAAATGGAACAAACTAAACAAAAAACTACTACTCATTTAAAATTCCAACTAAGTGTCTTTTTATTATGCATTTGCTGATTATGTAATTCTACTGTATTTAGTGGTTCCTTAAGAAGTCTCGTCCCACAAAGAATGGCAAATTTAGACTTTGATCACAAGTTATTATTCTGTATTTCTAAGAAATGTTCTGTTTAAAAGTTGTACTTAGTCCCATTAGCTACAGATTCATATTTATTAACCAATTACTCCCCTATGATTTTTTTTAAGGGACATAAAACCCAACATTTTCCCTTCATGATTCAGGTAGATTTGATATAGCGGATCATGTCCGCTGCACGTCGATAAACGCTGACAGCATACGCATTTATTTATCATTGCACCAGCAGTTCTTGTGAACTGCTGGTGCAATGCCGCCCCCTGCAGATTTGCGGCCAATCAGCCACTAGCAGGGGGTGTCAATAAACCCGATCGTATTCGATCTGGTTGATTTCTGTCCGCGGCCTCAGAACAGGCGGACAAGTGGGCATCAAGCTCCATACAGAGTTTGGTAAATTGTCCACAAAGCATCTGATTTTATACAACTCTCCAACTTACTTCTATTAACAATTTTGCTTCAATTTCTTTGTATCCTTTGTTGCAGTTTGAGTAACTATGCACTACTGGGAGCTAGTAGAACACATGTGGTGCACCAATGACGGGAAGCATTTATGTGCAGCTAGCTCCCAGTAATGCATTGCTGCTACTGAGCCTACCTATGTATGCTTTCCAACTAAGGATCCCAAGAAAACAAAGCTAATAGAAGTACATTGAAAACTTGTTTGAAATCATATGCTCTGTCTGCATCATGAAATATTCATTTTAGGTTTGATGTCCCTTTAATGACATTGTTTATGAATACAAAAAGTTATGACACTGGTTTATGTCAAAGGGTCCATATCTATTTTAAATTGTTTTTATTATTGATGTTGTTTTTTGGTAAAATTAACATGATCAAGACGTATGCCAAGCTGTATGCCCACTTTGTTAGAGATTCTGTTATGTGAAAGAAAACAGAATTTATGCTTACCTGATAAATTACTTTCTCCAACGGTGTGTCCAGTCCACGGCGTCATCCATTACTTGTGGGAATATTCTCTTCCCCAACAGGAAATGGCAAAGAGCACAGCAAAAGCTGTCCATATAGCCCCTCCTCAGGCTCCGCCCCCCCCAGTCATTTGACCGACGGTTAGGAGAAAAAAAGGAGAAACTATAGGGTACCGTGGTGACTGTAGTGTATAGAGAAAGAAATTTTTCAAACCGGATTAAAAAACCAGGGCGGGCCGTGGACCGGACACACCGTTGGAGAAAGTAATTTATCAGGTAAGCATAAATTCTGTTTTCTCCAACATTGGTGTGTCCGGTCCACGGCGTCATCCATTACTTGTGGGAACCAATACCAAAGCTTTAGGACACGGATGAAGGGAGGGAGCAAATCAGGTTACCTAAACGGAAGGCACCATGGCTTGCAAAACCTCTCTCCCAAAAACAGCCTCCGAAGAAGCAAAAGTATAAAATTTGTAAAATTTGGCAAAAGTGTGCAGAGAAGACCAAGTCGCTGCCTTACATATCTGATCAACAGAAGCCTCGTTCTTGAAGGCCCATGTGGAAGCCACAGCTCTAGTGGAGTGCGCTGTGACTCGTTCAGGAGGCGGCTGCCGTCCGGCAGTCTCATAAGCCAATCGGATAATGCTTTTCAGCCAGAAAGAAAGAGAGGTAGCCGTAGCTTTTTGTCCTCTCCTCTTACCAGAGCAAACGACAAACAAAGATGAGGTTTGTCTAAAATCCTTAGTTGCTTCTAAATAGAACTTTGTTACACAATTTAGATGAGTTCGTGCTTTAAACGTTCCTTCTTTGAAACTGGATTCGGACACAGAGAAGGAACAACTATTTCCTGGTTAATATTCCTGTTGGAAACAACGCTCGGAAGAAAACCAGGCTTAGTACGCAAAACGACCTTATCTGAATGGAACGCCAGATAGGGTAGATTACACTGCAAAGCAGATAGTTCAGAAACTCTTCTTGCAGAAGAAATAGCAACCAAAAACAGAACTTTCCAAGATAGTAACTTGATATCTATGGAGTGTAAGGGTTCAAACAGAACCCCTTGAAGAACTGAAAGAACTAAATTTAGACTCCAAGGAGGAGTCAAGGGCCTGTAAACAGGCTTTATTCTGACCAAAGCCTGTACAAAAGCTTGTACATCTGGCACAGCTGCCAGTCGTTTGTGTAACAACACAGATTAAGCAGAAATCTGTCCTTTTAGAGAACTCGCTGACAATCCCTTATTCAAACCTTCTTGGAGAAAGGAGAGAATCTTAGGAATTTTAATCTTACTCCAGGAGAATCCCTTGGATTCACACCAACAGATATATTTTTTCCATATTTTATGGTAAATCTTTCTAGTCACAGGTTTTCTGACTTGGACCAGAGTATCTATCACTGAATCTGAAAACCCACGCTTGGATAAAATCAAACGTTCAATTTCCAAGCAGTCAGCTGCAGAGAAACTAGATTTGGATGTTCGAATGGACCTTGTACTAGAAGATCCTGTCTCAAAGGTAGCTTCCATGGTGGAGCTGATGACATATTCACCAGGTCTGCATACCAAGTCCTGCGTGGCCACGCAGGAGCTATCAGAATCACCGAGGCCTTCTCCTGTTTGATCCTGGCTACAAGCCTGGGAAGGAGAGGGAACGGTGGAAACGCATAAGCTAGGTTGAACGACCAAGGCGCCACTAATGCATCCACTAGAGTCGCCTTGGGATCCCTGGATCTGGACCCGTAGCAAGGAACCTTGAAGTTCTGACGAGACGCCATCAGATCCATGTCTGGAATGCCCCATAATTGAGTCAACTGGGCAAAAACCTCCGGGTGGAGTTCCCACTCCCCCGGATGAAAAGTCTGACGACTCAGATAATCCGCCTCCCAGTTGTCTACTCCTGGGATGTGAATTGCAGATAGGTGGCAGGAGTGATCCTCCGCCCATTTGATGATTTTGGATACCTCTCTTATCGCCAAGGAACTCCTTGTTCCCCCCTGATGGTTGATGTAAGCTACAGTCGTCATGTTGTCTGACTGGAATCTTATGAATCCGGCCTTCGCTAGGTGAGGCCAAGCCCGGAGAGCATTGAATATCGCTCTCAGTTCCAGGATGTTTATCGGGAGAAGAGACTCTTCCCGAGACCATAGACCCTGAGCTTTCAGGGAATCCCAGACCGCGCCCCAGCCTAATAGACTGGCGTCGGTCGTGACAATGACCCACTCTGGTCTGCGGAAACTCATTCCCTGAGACAGGTGATCCTGGGACAACCACTAACGGAGTGAGTCTCTGGTCATCTGGTCTACTTGAATCTTTGGAGACAAGTCTGCATAGTCCCCATTCCACTGATTGAGCATGCACAGTTGTAATGGTCTTAGATGAATTCGAGCAAAAGGAACTATGTCCATTGCTGCAACCATCAACCCTACTACTTCCATGCACTGAGCTATGGAAGGCTGCAGAATAGAGTGAAGAACTTGACAAGCGTTTAGAAGCTTTGACTTTCTGACTTCTGTCATTAAGATCTTCATTTCTAAAGAATCTATTATTGTTCCCAAAAAGGGAACTCTTGTTGACGGAGACAGGGAACTCTTTTCTACGTTCACCTTCCACCCGTGAGATCTGAGAAAGGCTAGAACAATGTCTGTATGAGCCTTTGCCTTGGAAAGAGACGATGCTTGAATTAGAATGTCGTCCAGATAAGGTGCCACTGCAATGCCCCTTGGTCTTAGAACCGCCAGAAGGGACCCAAGCACCTTTGTGAAAATTCTGGGAGCAGTGGCTAGTCCGAATGGGAGAGCCACGAACTGATAATGATTGTCCAGAAAGGCGAACCTTAGGAACTGATGATGATCTTTGTGGATAGGAATATGTAGATACGCATCCTTTAAATCCACGGTAGTCATATATTGACCCTCCTGGATTGTAGGTAAAATTGTTCGAATGGTTTCCATTTTGAACGATGGAACTCTGAGAAATTTGTTTAGAATTTTTAAATCCAGAATTGGTCTGAAAGTTCCCTCTTTTTTGGGAACTACAAACAGGTTTGAGTAAAACCCCTGACCTTGTTCCACAGCTGGAACTGGGTGTATCACTCCCATCTTTAACAGGTCTTCTACACCCTGGTTTCTCAACAGCCGGGCCGTGATAGCCCTGCTGGTGGGCCCTGACCTGTCATGCCTCCAATGCACACAAGGGGCAGACTGAGACCAATCAAGGCCCCAGGAAAACTGTCTCACACTGACCCAAATGTATTCAAATTTATGCAAATTAACATGGTAGCCTCCCTGCCCTAACCCCAACAGGCCCATCAACCTCCAGAGCCAGGACCCCCAACATTAAGGGCCAAAGAAAGGGCCCCCAACCTCCAGGGCCAGACCTTACACTCCATGGCCCTCACAGTGACAGACCCTCGGCAGGACCCCTACACTCCAGGGCCCCCACTAAACCCACACTGAACTGCTTAGTTACTGATAGGACAAATCCCTGTATATATATATATATATATAAAACTACCGGGCCCTGGACATGTCCAGCTAAAATTTACCGGGCCTTGAGGTCACTTTGGTTGAGAACCACTGTTCTACACAATGTAAGAATG
Source organism: Bombina bombina (assembly GCF_027579735.1). NCBI lineage: Eukaryota > Metazoa > Chordata > Amphibia > Anura > Bombinatoridae > Bombina > Bombina bombina. The sequence goes on from NC_069500.1 coordinate 1,379,440,503, forward strand.
CCTGTCTCTTTATTTGGTTTGAAGATAAGTGAGACATGTGGAACCTTCCCCTTGGGGGTAGTGCCTTGAATTCTAGAAGATAACCCTGAGAGACTATTTCTAGTGCCCAGGGATCCTGAACATCTCTTGCCCAAGCCTGAGCAAAGAGAGAGAGTCTGCCTCCTACTAGATCCGGTCCCGGATCGGGGGCTACCCCTTCATGCTGTCTTGGTAGCAGCAGCAGGCTTCTTGGCCTGTTTACCCTTGTTCCAGCCTTGCATTGATTTCCAAGCTGGTTTAGTCTGGGAAGCGTTACCCTCTTGTCTAGAGGCTGCAGAGTTGGAAGCCGGTCCGTTCCTGAAATTGCGAAAGGAACGAAAATTGGACTTATTCTTAGCCTTGAAAGGCCTATCTTGTGGGAGGGCATGGCCCTTACCCCCAGTGATGTCTGAAATAATTTCTTTCAATTCTGGCCCAAAAAGGGTCTTACCTTTGAAAGGGATATTAAGCAATTTTGTCTTGGAAGATACATCCGCCGACCAAGACTTTAGCCAGAGCGCTCTGCGCGCCACAATTGCAAACCCTGAATTTTTCGCCGCTAATCTCGCTAACTGCAAAGCAGCATCTAAAATAAAGGAATTAGCTAACTTAAGTGCGTGAATTCTGTCCATGACCTCCTCATATGGAGTCTCCTTACTGAGCGACTTTTCCAGTTCCTCGAACCAGAAACACGCCGCTGTAGTGACAGGAATAATGCACGAAATTGGTTGAAGGAGGTAACCTTGCTGTACAAAAATCTTTTTAAGCAAACCCTCCAATTTTTTATCCATAGGATCTTTGAAAGCACAATTGTCCTCAATTGGAATAGTCGTGCGTTTTGGCTAGTGTAGAAACCGCCCCCTCGACCTTAGGGACTTCCTGGGGTCGACCATGGGGAACAATTTCTTAAATATAGGAGGAGGGACAAAAGGTATGCCTGGCTTCTCCCACTCCTTATTCACTATGTCCGCCACCCTCTTAGGTATCGGAAAGGCATCAGGGTGCACCGGGACCTCTAAGAATTTGTCCATCTTGCACAATTTTTCTGGGATGACCAAATTGTCACAATCATCCAGAGTAGATAGCACCTCCTTAAGTAATGCGCGGAGATGCTCTAATTTAAATATCACAACATCAGGTGCTGAGAAATTCTTCCTGTATCAGAAATTTCTCCATCTGACAAACCCTCCCTCACTGCCACTTCAGACTGGTGTGAGGGTATGACAGATAAATTATCATCAGCGCCCTCCTGCTCTACAGTGTTTAAAACTGAGCAATCACGCTTTCTCTGAAATGCTGGCATTTTGGATAAAATATTAGCTATGGAGTTATCCATTACTGCCGTCAATTGTTGCATAGTAACAAGCATTGGCGCGCTAGAAGTACTAGTGGTCGCCTGCGCGGGCATAACTGGTATAGACACAGAAGGAGAGGATGCAGAACTATCCCTACTTCCTTCATTTGAGGAATCATCCTGGGCAACCTTACTAAATGTGACAGTACTGTCCTTACTTTGTTTGGACGCCATGGCACAATTATCACATACATTTGAAGGGGGAACCACCTTGGCCTCCATACATACAGAACATGATCTATCTGAAGGTACAGACATGTTAAACAGGCTTAAACTGGTTAATAAAGCACAAAAAACGTTTTTAAACAAAACCGTTACTGTCTCTTTAAATGTTAAACAGAGCACACTTTATTACTGAATATGTGAAAAACTATGAAGGAATTATCCAATCTTTACCAAATTTTCACCACAGTGTCTTAATGCATTCAAAGTATTGCACCCCAATTTTCAAGCTTTTAACCCTTAAAATGCGAAAAACTGAGCCGTTTGCAATTTTAACCCCACTACAGTCCTAGCCACAGCGTTTGTTGCGACTTCACCTATCCCAGGGGGTATACGATACCAATTCAAGCCTTCTAGGAACGTTTTTAGTGGATACCAGACCCTCTCACATGCAGCTGAATGCACTGCACTCAAAAGAAACTGCGCAATAATGGCACGAAAATGAGGCTCTGCCTACAACAGTGAAAGGCCCTTCCTGACTGGGAAGGTGTCTTAACTAGTGCCTGGCATTAAAAACGTTCCCCAAATAATAAAAAGTATGAAATCCACTTCAAACTGTAAATAATACTTAAATAAACAAATGATTTAGCCCTTAAGAGTGTCCACCAGTTAATAGCCCATAATAAGCCCTTCATTCTTTTTGAGTCTAAGAAAATGGCTTACCGATCCCCATGAGGGAAAATGACAGCCTTCCAGCATTACACAGTCTTGTTAGATAAATGGCTAGTCATACCTTGAGCAGAAAAGTCTGCAAACTGTTCCCCCCAACTGAAGTTCTCTGGGCTCAACAGTCCTGTGTGGGAACAGCAATTGATTTTAGTTACTGCTGCTAAAATCATACTCCTCTTTTAAACAGAACTCTTCATCTCTTTCTGTTTCAGAGTAAATAGCACAACCAGTACTATTTCAAAATAACAAACTTTTGATAGAAGAATAAAAAACTGCAACTAAACACCACATACTCTTCACCATCTCCGTGGAGATGCTACTTGTTCATAGCGGCAAAGAGAATGACTGGGGGGGGCGGAGCCTGAGGAGGGGCTATATGGACAGCTTTTGCTGTGCTCTTTGCCATTTCCTGTTGGGGAAGAGAATATTCCCACAAGTAATGGATGACGCCGTGGACCGGACACACCAATGTTGGAGAAAAAGCAGCACTTAAATGTGCAAAAAATATTGTTTCTCATGGAGAATGTTAACTTAAAGGGACATAAATGCTCTAATGTGTTAGAAGCTGTTATTATTGCAGTATTGCAGCTTTTAAATAACTTTTTTTTAATGCACAATACCCTAGTAATTGATATTGACTAGAACAGGAAATAGATGCTTGTGCACAACGTTTGACTACGGGCAGACTGTTCTCTGGTTGTTATTTGACAAGGACACATCTGAACAAGCATAAAAAAAATAGTATTTGGAAAAAACAACAAAGAAACAGTAATTTTTATGACCCTTTAATATTCTCAGCAAACTGTGTGCAGCTTTTCAGTATGCACTTTCATAAGCGTGTTTGAAAGGGAAGTCCCATTTCCCAAGAACTAGGGGGTGTAATGTGTGGCCTGTCCCTCGCCAGTTGTCTTAAAGTGCCAGTCTGATGATTTGCAGAACACAGTGAAAGATAACGTTAGTTTGTGCATCACAGCAGGGTCAGTGATATCTTCCCCCGCTGTTAGCCACCTGCACACAAGACTAATGCCCATAACCCTTCTCAATGAAGCATTATCAGTTCAGTGCTGCATATGAGGCCATGTTGTGCTCACATTATGTGCACACCCCTCCCCGTTACATAAGTAATGAAAAATGACAGTCTGTGACATTGACGCACAGTCACCCGCTCCTTTGTATAATCTCATTATCTTACTAAAAATATAAAGAGGAAGTTAAAGAGACACAACGGAGCGTTTAAATGTTATGCTGCTATTTATTGTCTCACTGCCCATGTCATGCCCAGCTGCAGGAAATTAACAGGGGTTTAAGGGATAGTCTAGTCAAAATTAAACTTTCATGATTTAGACAGAGAAGCAATTTTAAGCAACTTTCGAATTTACTCCTATTATTAATTTTTCTTTGTTCTACAGGTATCTTTATTTGAATGCAAGCTTAGGAACAGGCACATTTTTTATTTAGCAACTGGGTAGCGCTTGCTCATTGGTGGCTACATTTAGACACCAATCAGAAAGTGCTACCCAGGTACTAAACCAAAAATGGGCCGGTTCCTATGCTTACATTCAAATAAAGATACCAAGAGTACGAAGAAAAATTATTAATAGGAGTAAATTAGAAAGTTGCTTAAATTTGCTCTATCTGAATCATGAAAATTTAATTTTGACTAGACTATCCCTTTAAACACAGAAATACATTAGTATAATATAAAAATATGCAGTATTGTATTTTGTTTCCACTGGGAGATTGATTTCTGCTGCTGACTTGTTTACATTACTTTTCTATTTGCAGAGTAGGTGGTGCTTTCAACAGGCAAAAGCCTCTATCTCAAATGACAAAATAAAGGTAAAATAGCAATTCGTAAATCGTTTATTACATCCCAGCAGCTAAAGGGAACATTGTGAAAATGTTACAGTACAATGTCCCTTAAAAGGGACATGAAACACAAATGATTCTTTCATGGTTAAGATAGAGCATGTCATTTTAAATAACTTTACAATTTAATTATTTTATCCATTTTATTCTATCTGTATCCTTTGTTGAAAAGCATACCTAGGTAGGCTTAGCAGCTGCTTAATGGTGGCTGCACATATCTGTCTCTTTTCATTGGCTTTCAGCTAGCTCCCAGTAGCGCATTACTGCTCCTTCAGCAAAGGATACTAAGAGAATTAAGCAAATTAGATAATAGAACTAAATTGGAAAGTTGTTTAAATTGTATGATCTATTTGAATAATGAAAACAAAATTTATGCTTACCTGATACATTTCTTTCTTTCCAGATATGGTGAGTCCTCAATTATTGATGGGAATATATCTCTCCTGGCCAGCAGGAGGAGGCAAAGAGCACCACAGCAAAGCTGATAAGTACCACTCCCCTTCCCACAAACCCTAGTCATTCGACCAAAGAAAAAAGGAGAAAAGGAGTAACACAAGGTGTAGAGGTGCCTGAAGTTTAGTAAAAAAAAAACCTGAACAATACAGGGTGGGCCGTGGACTCCCCATATCCAGAAAGAAAATTTATCAGGCAAGCATAAATTTCATTTTCTTTCCTAAGATATGGTGAGCCCACGGAGTCCTCAATCACTGATGGGAACCAATACCCAACCTAAAGGACACGGAGGGCTAGGGAGGGACAAGACAGGTATACCTAAACAGAAGGCACCACTGCTTGAAAAACTATAGAATTTGGAAAAGGTATGCAAAGCAGACCAAGTTGCAGCCTTGCAAATCTGCTCAACAGAAGCTTCATTTTTGAAAGCCCAAGAAGAAGAAACAGCCCTGGTGGAATGAGCTGTAATTCTCTCAGGAGGCTGCTGTCCAGCAGTCTCATTTGCCAAACAAATAATACTTCTCAACCAGAGGGAAAGAGAAGTAGCAGTAGCTTTCTGACCCTTACAATTCCCAGAAAAACACACAAAAAACGCAGAAGACTGACGAAAATCAGTCTGCAAATAAAATTTAAGAGCACACACAACATCTAGGTTGTGTAACAGCCTTTCCTTATGAGAAGAAGGATTAGGACACAAAGAAGGAACCACAATCTCCTGATTAATATTTCTATCCGACACCACCTTCGGAAGAAAAAAAAGACTGCACATCCGGCGCATCCGCTAGATGCTTGTGTAGCAAAACAGAGCAGAAATCTGACCCTTCAAAGTACTGACAGATAAACCCTTCTCCAGACCCTCCTGGAGAAAAGCTAAAATTTTTGGAATCCTGACTCTACTCCAAGGGAAACCCTTGGATTCACACCAATAAAGATATTTACACCATATATTATTGGTAAATCTTCCTAGTAACAGGCTTACGAGCCTGAATCATGGTCTCAATGACCGACGACTCCACGATTAGATAAACCTAAGCTTTCAATCTCCAGGCAGTCAGCTTCAGAGAAACAAGATTTGAATGGAGGAATGGACCCTGAAATAGAAAGTCCCTCCTCAGAGGTAGCCTCCACAGTGGTAGAGACAACATTTCCACCAGGTCTGCATACCAGATCCTTTGAAGTCACGCAAAAGCTATTAGAATCACTGACACCCTGTCCTGCTTGATATGAGCAATGACTCGCGGAAGGAGAGCAAACGGAGGAAATAAGTATACCAACCTGAAGGTCTAAGGAACTGCCAGAGCATCTATCAGAAAGGCCAGAGGAGCCCTTGACCTTGAACCGTACCATGGGAGCTTGGCATTCTGACGAGACACCATCAGATCCAATTCCGGTACTCCCCATTTGATAGTTAACCTGAAAAACACCTCCGGATGGAGTTCCCTTTCCCCGAGATGAACAGTCTCTCTGCTCAGGAAATCCGCTTCCCAGTTGTCCACTCCTGGAATATGGATGGCTGATAGACAACAATTGCGAGCTGTATAGAACACAAAAGAAAAGAAGGCGCCAACATAGTGTGAATCTGTATTGAAAGTTGTTCACTCCCCACACATTAATTGTACTTACAAGAAGTAAGGCACTTGAGAAGTGCTACAACGGCTTTCTGGAGCATTAACAGCTGTCCAGGTAGCTGCTCTCTCGTAGTGAAAGTGTAATCCTTGATGCTGTATACGATATGCAAATGTCTTGCAGCTATGACCCCTTTTGCAGGCTACTCTCTCTCGTAGTATCTGTCTTGGGAGAAAAGCCCAAACCAGGTGGGCTAGCAGCTGTTTCCGGATGCCAAATGTATAAAAAATCTCACAAGCATAAAATATCACTCAAGCCGTGATAGAGATATAGTTAAAAACAAATGTTTATTTGGTAAACATGTAATCACAACGCGTTTCCCGGTCTATCTTGACCGCTTCCTCAGGTGAATATACTATATCTAAAATACACAGCTTATATTCGCTTTGCTCGGCGTCCAAGCCTAAACAAAGCGCATGCGTGAAGGAGTGTGCAATACCCAAACTCAAAGAGGGTGTGTGTCTACGCCTTTGCGATTGGTTCTCGACCGTAATACAGGAACCAACCAGAACGAGATCTGATAACACACCTCAAATGCGTGTAGGGGATATACCAAATCATTACGCGGTCTACAAGTCTATGCCGATAGGGTAATGCAGTAACCACCAATTAAGTGAAATATTGTACTAAGTAAAAGTATCAAATCACTGATATATATTAGGATGTTGCGGTTAAAAGGTAACAAAAAATCCAATAGATGCAAACAGTGGCATTGCTCTACAAGAATCATATATACGTATGTACAACCCCAGATTGGGATGCTTCTCCTTCATGCATTTACAAAAAAATAGCAACGCTTTGCCATATATCAGCTGAAATAGCTAATTTCACTATATAGAAAAATATAATACCCATAGTACATAAAATATCTAAAATAACTTCTGTATTAAATGGATACAAAAATATTTAAAAATAAAAATATAAATAATATAATAATAACATAGAAGTAAAATATATTAAACGTGTTTGGTATTAGCATCTATGTCAGGCTCTAACGAAACATGATGCCCCACAACTGTCCTCCTCATATAAAGATATCAAAATCTAATCCCACTTGTTAAAAGCTAAGAGGGTAAAATGTTACCCAGATACCTAGGCAAAGTCATCCCAAATATAAACACACCTCCCAATGTAATAAAAATAAACTAACATGAAACAGAATATGGGAATAACTAACTACTAACTAATAAAATATTGGACTTAAACCTAATTAAAAGCCGCCATGTCAAGATTCTCATTTAGACCATATGGATTCAAAGTTTTCAATTTCCAGATCCAGTATGTCTCCCTTTGTCTTAGGTCAATTAATCTATTTCTGCCCCATTTAGAAGAAATTTGTTCAATTGGAAAAATACTATACAAATCTGTCTGCCCATTATGACAACATACTCCATGTCTAGAGACACTGTGTTTAATACAGGACTTCCTCACATTTCTCATGTGTTCCCCCCATCTTTTTTTCAGGGGTCTAGAAGTTCTCCCTATATACTGTAGGCCACATTTGCACTCCAGTAGATATATTACGAAAGAGGAATCACATGAAAAACGAGTTTTTATCTCAAATTCCTCCTTTGTAGAAAAAGACATAAATTTCAACTTTTCCCCCTTCGTAAATTCACACAACCCACAGTTCGCTCTATTGCATTTATAGAAACCTTTCTTATTAGACAGCCAATCTTTCGTCTTCTGTTCTTTATTTTTTCCAAATTTCCTCATCACTATTTTGCTGGGAGCAAGTTTATTTTTAAGTGAAGGGGCTCTTTTAAAAGTACATATAGGATTTTCATCTAAAATGTTTCTTAATACCGGATCATTCAATAGAATATTCCAATGTTTACGAACAATTCTCTTAATTTTATCATGATTTGAAGTATATTTAGTTATAAATCTAAGATTTTTATTATTAATTTTGTTCTTATTAGTGCCTTTTCCATCTAACTTGCTGCATTCTACATTCTCTTTCTCTTTTGAAGTTTTAAAAAATTCAGATCTATCTTTATTCCTTGCCTTCAAAAAGCTCTCCTCTATTAGATCCCTAGGATAATCTCTTTCCAAGAATCTACTTTTTAGGATTCCTGCTTGTTCATCAAAAAGAGTTAAATTTGTACAATTTCTACGGATTCTAGAGAACTGATTGTATGGTATATTCTTCTTCCATGCTTTATAATGGTTGCTTTTATAATTCAAGTAACTATTTGTGTCCACTGTTTTAAAGTGAGTTTTGGTCAAAATATGACCTACTTGGTCCCAATATAGTACCAAGTCCAAAAATTCAATATAATCTGCATTAATATTATGAGTGAACTTAAGTCCCATATTATTTTCATTAAGTGATTTAATAAAGTCTAAGGCATTATCCTCTGTACCTTCCCAAATAAAAATAAGATAATCTATAAAACTGCCATAGAACACCAGACTTGCCCCCAGGGGGGAGTTGTAAATGTATCTTTCTTCAAATACCCCCATAAATAAATTAGCGAAGCTGGGGGCAAATCCGGTGCCCATGGCCTTTCCCTTAATTTGTAAAAAAAATTGTTCCTGATAAACAAAATAATTATGTTTTAACACAAATGAAATAGCTTCTAACAAAAATAATCTTTGTTTTGTGGGTAAAAATTGATCTCTCTTCAAAAAAACATCTATAGCATCTATGCCCAGATGGTGCTCTATGTTTGAATAAAGAGCTGTCACGTCACAAGTGAACCATATGAGCTTACGCTCAGACTTTTCTATTTTAGATAGTTTGGCTATGAGGTCCGGTGTGTCTTTAATATATGATGGAAGACCCTTCACTATTTTTTTCAAAAAATGATCAATATATTCGGATAAATTGCAAGTGAGACTCCCTATGCCCGAAATAATGGCCCTACCAGGTGGATTATTGGTACATTTGTGGATTTTCGGGAGGTGATAATAGTATGCTAGATTTGGTGACATGGGGACAAGATATTCTCTCTCCTTTTTGGTTAGGATCCCCTCTAAAAAACCCTTGTCTACCATTTTGATTAGATGGGTAGTGTATGTTTTGGTAGGATTATATGTAAGCTTTTTATAATACTCTTGATCTAGTAAGATCCTATCTGCTTCCTGTAAATAATCTGACATATTTTGCAGAACAACCCCTCCCCCCTTATCAGCCTGCCTGATCACCAAGTTGTCATTCTTGGCTAATCTTGACAGAGCTCTAATCTCATATAGATTCAAATTGGGATTACCCACCTTCTTCTCTAGTGCACCAAACTCCTCTAGAACAAGATTTTGAAATAGAGAAATATATGGACTCGTAACTGGCGGATTGAAATTAGATCTTAACATTAAGTTGAAATGAATATAATCTTCAAATAAAATATTACATAACTCTTCTGGTTCATGATACACTATATTGTCAGTTGGTCTTTCTGGCATATCATCCGTAATGATAGCAGATTGTGTTGTGTTATTGATTTTCTTATCACAAAAATACTTTTGCATAGACAGTTTTCTTACAAACCGATTAAGGTCCACAAACAGTTCGAACAAATTGTGTTCGTTAGAAGGACAAAAAGAAAGGCCCCTATTTAATACGCAAATTTCTTCATTTGTGAGGATGTGACTCGAGAGATTGAAGATACCTTCTTTCATTCTCTCAAGTCTCTTCTTTTTGGCAGATTTACCTCTGCCTCTCCTGCCACGCTTGCGTATGATCTTTTTTGAGGTGTAAAAGTTCTTATATTTTCTACTCTTGGGGGAGCTCTCTCTAATTGCTTTAGACGTATAGGCATGTGTCTCTGATGTGTTATATGAGGATCTTGCTCTCTGTTTGACTGAAAATCCTGTGAATTTTGTGATCTCCAGTCCGATTTTTTATTCTCCCAATTATACTGATAAGGATAATATTGTTTATTTCTATTCTGTGATGACATTTTGTAATATTCATCATTCTTATGATTATACTCTCTAAATTGATTATATCTATTATTAGAAAAATTCCTTGGTGAATAATGGTTACTGTTAAATCTCCTATTATTAGAATAAACACCCTGATTGACATGGTTATTTTTGTCTCTCCATGTATCCAAATTATTCCTAGAGGGACCTGGCGAGCTTCTGCCCATTGAATAATCCGAGCCACTTCCTTCATGGCTAAGGAACTCTGAGTTCCCCCCTGATGGTTGATGTAAGCCACAGAGGTTATGTTGTCTGACTGAAATCTGATAAACTGGGTTAAGGCCAGTTGAGGCCAAACCATCAGAGCATTGAAAATCGCTCTCAACTCCAAAATGTTTATGGGAAGAGCAGATTCCTCCTGAGACCAAAGTCCTTGCACTTTCAACGAGTCGAAAACTGCTCCCCAGCACACTAAGCTGGCATCCATGGTTACAATCACCCATGAGGGTCTCCGGAAACATGTCCCCTGAGACAGATGTTCTTGAGACAGCCACCATAGAAGAGAGTCTCTTGTCTTCTGATCTAGAACTATCTTCTGAAACAAATCTGTATAATCCCTGTTCCAATGACTGAGCATGCATAACTGAAGAGCTCTCAGATGGAATCGAGCAAAAGGAACTATGTCCATAGAAGCCACCATCAGACCAATTACTTCCATGCATTGGGCCACTGATGGCTGTACAGCAGAGACTGTAGAGATGATAAGAGAAAATAATTTTCGCTCTTCTTACTTCCGTCAGGAATAGCTTCATGGAAAGAAATCTATAATTGTTCCCAGAAAAACCACCCTCGTGGCTGGAACAAGGGAACTCTTTCCCAAATTCATCTTCCAACCGTGAACGCGAAGAAAAGACAACAAGAACTCTGTGTGGGATTTTGCAAGTTGAAACGATGGCGCCTGTACCAGAATGTCGTCCAGATAAGGCGCCACAGCAATACCCCGTGATTGAATAACTGCCAAAAGAGCCCCCAAGACTTTTGAGAAAATTCTAGGAGCTGTGGCAAGGCCAAAAGGAAGAGCCATGACTGTCCAGAAAGGCAAATCTTAGGAATTTGTGATGATCCCTGTTAATAGGAACATGGAGGTACGCGTCCTTCAGGTCTATGGTCGTCATAAACTGACCCTCTTGTACTAAAGGAAGAGCGGAGCAGATTTTGAAGGACATCACTCTGAGAAATCTGTTTAGACACTTCAGATCTAGAATAGGCCTGAAAGTTCCTTCCTTTTTGGGAGCCACGAACAGAGTGGAATAAAATCCTAGACCCTGTTCTTGTACTGGAACAATTACTCGCATACAGAAAGGTCCTTTACACAATTCAAGAACGCCTCTCTTTTTATTTGGTCTGCAGATAATCTTGAGAGGTGAAACTTGCCTCTTGGAGGAACTGTCTTAAACTCTAATTTGTAACCCTGGGATACTATGCCCACGGATCTGGCACATCCCGTATCCAAGCCTGAGAAAACAGAGAGAGTCTGCCCCCCACTTGATCCAATCCTGGATCGGGGGCGAACCCTTCATGCTGACTTAGAATCAGCTGCAAGCTTCTTGGATTGCTTTCCCTTGTTCCAAGACTGACTGGGTTTCCAAGAAGGATTGAACTGTTCCTGCTTTGCAGAGGAGGGGGAAAACTTACCTCTGAGGTTACGAAAGGAACGAAAATTACTCCGACGTCCTTTCGGCCTATTCTTCTTATCATGTGGCAAAAAAGAACCTTTACCACCAGTGATATCAGAAATAATTTCTGCCAAACCTGGCCCAAACAACGTCTTACCCTTGTAAGGAACTGTACAAAGGTTAGACTTGGAAGAAACAACAACTGACCATGACTTCAGCCATAAAGCTCTACGCGCCAAAATCGCAAACCCAGAAATTTTGGCCCCAAAATTGATTACTTGTAAAGAGGCATCAGTAATAAAGGAATTGGTTAACTTAAGAGCCTTAATCCTATCTTTTAACTCCTCCAAAGGAGTCTCTGCTTGCAGAGAATCAGACAAGGCATCAAACCAATAGGCTGCACGGTCACGGTAGCAATACAAACCGCCGGTTGCCATTAAAGACCCTGATGAATATACATCTTTTTCAAGAAAGCCTCTAGCTTCTTGTCCATAGGATCCTTGAAAGAGCAACTATCCTCAATGGGAATAGTGGTTCTCTTGGCCAAGGTAGAAATAGCCCTTTCCACTTTGGGTACCGTCTGCCATGATTCCCTAATGGAGTCAGCCACCGGGAACATCTTTTTTAAAAGCAGGAGATGGGGAAAAAGGAATTCCAGGTCTCTCCCATTCCTTGGCTATGATCTCCGTAGCACGGTCTGGAACAGGAAACGCCTCCACAGAGGAGGGAACATCAAAATATCTACAGTATTTAATTTGCTAGATTTTTTAGGATTGACAATGACAGGAGTATCAGAGTTGTCCAAAGTAGTTAAAACCTCCTTTAACAAAACACGAAGGTGTTCCAGCTTAAAATCTGAAGGAAACAACTTCAGCATCAGGAGGAATTATACTATCCGCTCTGAGATCTCACCCTCAGAAGCTACCGAAGTATCTTCCTCTTTAGACTTATGAGAAAGAGCAGCTTGGTTAGCCTGGACTGGATCAGAAACCTTACAATCTGATTCTTTAACTTTCCTCTTGCGTTTCCCCTGAAGTAAGGGAATTGCAGCTAACGCCTCAAATACCGCTGAGGATACCTGGGCCGCAATTTCTGCACGCAAATAAACTCCTTCAGGAGATTGCGAGGAACCACAGGGCACAGAATGGTTATGGGCTTGGGATGCTTGAGGGGAAAGCTGCGGCATAGCCTGAGCAGCATTAACCTGAGAGAATGGTGGCTCAGTAGCAAAACGTCTATCCTTATACATCAAAGTTATTTCAATACAATCAAAACAAAAAAGGCAAAGGGGGTTCAACTTCTCCATCCACACAAAGCTTGCATTGAGCAGGAGTCACAGACTCTTGATCCATCTTGCAAAAAAAGAAAGATTCAAAAAAAGGACAGCTCACCCAGTATGAGAGGATGCCACTCCTCATAGAGACCTGAGAATACAAGCGAGAACAGAGTAAACCTACTCTGGCTTTCAATGAGAGGGCAGTAACCTGTTAGGAATTTGTGGGGTGGGCCTCACTGTGTTTTCCTAACCGCTTGAAAGCTACCACAGCCCTACTGAAGAGACTAACGTGGAGTACAGCTATATTCAGATTTGTCCGAAAAGATAAGAGCAAGCCTGCTCTGGCTTTAAAACAATAAAATCTTGATTGAATAAAAAAATCTTTGACACCTAACTTCACCTCCTCCTTGTACTGAAGGCAAAGAGAATGACTGGGGATTGTGGGAAGAGGAGTGGTACTTATCAGCTCTGCTGTAGTTCTCTTTGCCTCCTCCTGCTTTGCAGGAGAGATATATTCCCATCAATTGAGGACTCCGTGGATTCACCATATCTTAGGAAAGAAATAAAACATTTATGGTTTCACGTCCCTTTAACAAGTGGCCCATAGAACCTATATAATCCATGTATAAAATACACCCCCTTCCCCAGTGAAATAAATTATACATTTAGTGGTCTGCCAAGGCCTCTGCAATCCACATGTGCTTTAGGAAATGTGATTAGAAGCAACTGATCTACAGTAAAAAAACAAATCCCCAAAGCAGATGTATCTTATTATATATATTCAGGAAACAATATTTTTTTATAACATTAGAATCGTGTGAATCTTTCTAAAATGACGTATCTAAGCTTTTACCTAAATAAAGGAGAGAGTGAGGAATACCTGACAGAAGTCAGTGTGGGGCTTTATAAAGTGGGCCCAGTTATTTATTTAAAGGGCTTGACTCTTTTATCTACATCTATATTTACAGCTGCTTGATAGCAATAAGTCCTTTTATTTAACAGAAGACACGAGTGTGCGTTTGTATGTAGCATTAACTATAGTGACTCAGTATCATTTCAGACCACAGCTGAAGGCATAAACCGGGAACCAGATGTGCAAGTACAATTATCTTAAAAATTGGCTTCCTGTAAAATATCAAATTATGGGGGGGGGGGGGGGAGAATCAGCACTGTATTCTACATTGTGTTTTGTGTAACTAAACTCTTCAATTTAGGATTGTTTATTTTACTGTAGGTTTAATAATTTTTACAAATATATTATATGTAATATTTAAATAACCCGCTACTAAGTTTTCATGTGCACTAATCCGACCATGTTAAGATCTTAATCGCGAAACATGATGCGCAAAACGCATATTTTACATTCCTATGTACTTTTTATTATTAAATATTTATTTCTATACATATGATACTGTTCATGTAAAATACATTTATATACCAATATATCTAAAGGAATAGATATGCAGGTATAGTTATATACACATACAGAAATATGTATTTACGGATAAAAAACATAATTTATGCTTACCTGATAAATTCCTTTCTTCTGTTGTGTGATCAGTCCACGGGTCATCATTACTTCTGGGATATTATCTGCTCCCCTACAGGAAGTGCAAGAGGATTCACCCAGCAGAGTTGCTATATAGCTCCTCCCCTCTACGTCACCTCCAGTCATTCGACCAAAGACCAACGAGAAAGGAGAAGCCAAGGGTGTAGTGGTGACTTAAATATAATTTAAAAAATATTTACCTGCCTTAAAAAACAGGGCGGGCCGTGGACTGATCACACAACAGAAGAAAGGAATTTATCAGGTAAGCATAAATTATGTTTTCTTCTGTTATGTGTGATCAGTCCACGGGTCATCATTACTTCTGGGATACCAATACCAAAGCAAAAGTACACGGATGACGGGAGGGATAGGCAGGCTCATTATACAGAAGGAACCACTGCCTGAAGAACCTTTCTCCCAAAAATAGCCTCCGAAGAAGCAAAAGTGTCAAATTTGTAAAATTTGGAAAAAGTATGAAGCGAAGACCAAGTTGCAGCCTTGCAAATCTGTTCAACAGAGGCCTCATTCTTAAAGGCCCAAGTGGAAGCCACAGCTCTAGTGGAATGAGCTGTAATTCTTTCAGGAGGCTGCTGTCCAGCAGTCTCATAGGCTAAACGTATTATGCTACGAAGCCAAAAAGAGAGAGAGGTAGCAGAAGCTTTTTGACCTCTCCTCTGTCCAGAATAAACGACAAACAGGGAAGAAGTTTGGCGAAAATCTTTAGTTGCCTGTAAGTAGAACTTGAGGGCACGAACTACATCCAGATTGTGTAGAAGACGTTCCTTCTTTGAAGAAGGATTTGGACACAAGGATGGAACAACAATCTCTTGATTGATATTCCTGTTAGAGACAACCTTAGGTAAGAACCCAGGTTTAGTACGCAGAACTACCTTGTCTGAGTGAAAGATCAGATAAGGAGAATCACAATGTAGGGCTGATAACTCAGAGACTCTTCGAGCCGAGGAAATAGCCATTAAAAATAGAACTTTCCAAGATAACAATTTTATATCAATGGAATGAAGGGGTTCAAACGGAACACCCTGTAAAACGTTAAGAACTAAGTTTAAACTCCATGGCGGAGCAACAGTTTTAAACACAGGCTTGATCCTAGCTAAAGCCTGACAAAAGGCCTGGATGTCTGAATTTTCTGACAGACGCCTGTGCAACAAGATGGACAGAGCTGAGATCTGTCCCTTTAATGAGCTAGCCGATAAACCCTTTTCTAAACCTTCTTGTAGAAAAGACAATATCCTAGGAATCCTAACCTTACTCCAGGAGTAATCTTTGGATTCACACCAGTATAGGTATTTACGCCATATTTTATGGTAAATCTTTCTGGTAACAGGCTTCCTAGCCTGTATCAGGGTATCAATAACCGACTCAGAAAAACCACGTTTTGATAAAAACAGAATTTATGTTTACCTGATAAATTTCTTTCTCCAACGGTGTGTCCGGTCCACGGCGTCATCCTTACTTGTGGGATATTCTCTTCCCCAACAGGAAATGGCAAAGAGCCCAGCAAAGCTGGTCACATGATCCCTCCTAGGCTCCGCCTACCCCAGTCATTCGACCGACGTTAAGGAGGAATAATAGCATAGGAGAAACCATATGGTACCGTGGTGACTGTAGTTAAAGAAAATAAATTATCAGACCTGATTAAAAAACCAGGGCGGGCCGTGGACCGGACACACCGTTGGAGAAAGAAATTTATCAGGTAAACATAAATTCTGTTTTCTCCAACATAGGTGTGTCCGGTCCACGGCGTCATCCTTACTTGTGGGAACCAATACCAAAGCTTTAGGACACGGATGAAGGGAGGGAGCAAATCAGGTCACCTAAATGGAAGGCACCACGGCTTGCAAAACCTTTCTCCCAAAAATAGCCTCAGAAGAAGCAAAAGTATCAAACTTGTAAAATTTGGTAAAAGTGTGCAGTGAAGACCAAGTCGCTGCCCTACATATCTGATCAACAGAAGCCTCGTTCTTGAAGGCCCATGTGGAAGCCACAGCCCTAGTGGAATGAGCCGTGATTCTTTCGGGAGGCTGCCGTCCGGCAGTCTCGTAAGCCAATCTGATGATGCTTTTAATCCAAAAAGAGAGAGAGGTAGAAGTTGCTTTTTGACCTCTCCTTTTACCTGAATAAACAACAAACAGGGAAGATGTTTGTCTAAAATCCTTTGTAGCATCTAAATAGAATTTTAGAGCGCGAACAACATCCAAATTGTGCAACAAGCGTTCCTTCTTTGAAACTGGTTTCGGACACAGAGAAGGTACGATAATCTCCTGGTTAATGTTTTTGTTAGAAACAACTTTTGGAAGAAAACCAGGTTTAGTACGTAAAACCACCTTATCTGCATGGAACACCAGATAAGGAGGAGAACACTGCAGAGCAGATAATTCTGAAACTCTTCTAGCAGAAGAAATTGCAACTAAAAACAAAACTTTCCAAGATAATAACTTAATATCAACGGAATGTAAGGGTTCAAACGGAACCCCCTGAAGAACTGAAAGAACTAAATTGAGACTCCAAGGAGGAGTCAAAGGTTTGTAAACAGGCTTGATTCTAACCAGAGCCTGAACAAAGGCTTGAACATCTGGCACAGCTGCCAGTTTTTTGTGAAGTAACACCGACAAGGCAGAAATCTGTCCCTTCAGGGAACTTGCCGATAATCCTTTTTCCAATCCTTCTTGAAGGAAGGATAGAATCCTAGGAATCTTAACCTTGTCCCAAGGGAATCCTTTAGATTCACACCAACAGATATATTTTTTCCAAATTTTGTGGTAAATCTTTCTAGTTACAGGCTTTCTGGCCTGAACAAGAGTATCGATAACAGAATCTGAGAAACCTCGCTTCGATAAAATCAAGCGTTCAATCTCCAAGCAGTCAGCTGGAGTGAAACCAGATTCGGATGTTCGAACGGACCCTGAACAAGAAGGTCTCGTCTCAAAGGTAGCTTCCAAGGTGGAGCCGATGACATATTCACCAGATCTGCATACCAAGTCCTGCGTGGCCACGCAGGAGCTATCAAGATCACCGACGCCCTCTCCTGATTGATCCTGGCTACCAGCCTGGGGATGAGAGGAAACGGCGGGAATACATAAGCTAGTTTGAAGGTCCAAGGTGCTACTAGTGCATCCACTAGAGCCGCCTTGGGATCCCTGGATCTGGACCCGTAGCAAGGAACTTTGAAGTTCTGACGAGAGGCCATCAGATCCATGTCTGGAATGCCCCAAAGTTGAGTGACTTGGGCAAAGATTTCCGGATGGAGTTCCCACTCCCCCGGATGCAATGTCTGACGACTCAGAAAATCCGCTTCCCAATTTTCCACTCCCGGGATGTGGATAGCAGACAGGTGGCAGGAGTGAGACTCCGCCCATAGATAATCTTGGTCACTACTTCCATCGCTAGGGAACTCCTTGTTCCCCCCTGATGGTTGATGTACGCAACAGTCGTCATGTTGTCTGATTGAAACCGTATGAACTTGGTCCTCGCTAGCTGAGGCCAAGCCTTGAGAGCATTGAATATCGCTCTCAGTTCCAGAATATTTATCGGTAGAAGAGATTCTTCCCGAGACCAAAGACCCTGAGCTTTCAGGGATCCCCAGACCGCGCCCCAGCCCATCAGACTGGCGTCGGTCGTGACAATGACCCACTCTGGTCTGTGGAATGTCATCCCTCGTGACAGGTTGTCCAGGGACAGCCACCAACGGAGTGAGTCTCTGGTCCTCTGATTTACTTGTATCTTTGGAGACAAGTCTGTATAGTCCCCATTCCACTGACTGAGCATGCACAGTTGTAATGGTCTTAGATGAATGCGCGCAAAAGGAACTATGTCCATTGCCGCTACCATCAACCCGATCACTTCCATGCACTGAGCTACGGAAGGAAGAGGAACGGAATGAAGTATTCGACAAGAGTCCAGAAGCTTTGTCTTTCTGGCCTCTGTTAGAAAAATCCTCATTTCTGAGGAGTCTATAATTGTTCCCAAGAAGGGAACCCTTGTTGACGGGGATAGAGAACTCTTTTCCACGTTCACTTTCCAGCCGTGCGATCTGAGAAAGGCCAGGACGATGTCCGTGTGAGCCTTTGCTCGAGGGAGGGACGACGCTTGAATCAGAATGTCGTCCAGGTAAGGTACTACTGCAATGCCCCTTGGTCTTAGCACAGCTAGAAGGGACCCTAGCACCTTTGTGAAAATCCTTGGAGCAGTGGCTAATCCGAAAGGAAGCGCCACGAACTGGTAATGTTTGTCCAGGAATGCAAACCTTAGGAACCGATGATGTTCCTTGTGGATAGGAATATGTAGATACGCATCCTTTAAATCCACCGTGGTCATGAATTGACCTTCCTGGATGGAAGGAAGGATAGTTCGAATGGTTTCCATCTTGAAAGATGGGACCTTGAGAAATTTGTTTAAGATCTTGAGATCTAGGATTGGTCTGAATGTTCCCTCTTTTTTGGGAACTATGAACAGATTGGAGTAGAACCCCATCCCTTGTTCTCTCAAAGGAACAGGATGAATCACTCCCATTTTTAACAGGTCTTCTACACAATGTAAGAACGCCTGTCTTTTTATGTGGTCTGAAGACAACTGAGACCTGTGGAACCTTCCCCTTGGGGGAAGTCCCTTGAATTCCAGAAGATAACCCTGGGAGACTATTTCTAGCGCCCAAGGATCCAGAACATCTCTTGCCCAAGCCTGAGCGAAGAGAGAGAGTCTGCCCCCCACCAGATCCGGTCCCGGATCGGGGGCCGATATTTCATGCTGTCTTGGTAGCAGTGGCAGGTTTCTTTGCCTGCTTTCCCTTGTTCCAGCCTTGCATTGGTCTCCAAGCTGGCTTGGCCTGAGAAGTATTACCCTCTTGCTTAGAGGACGTAGCACCTTGGGCTGGTCCGTTTTTACGAAAGGGACGAAAATTAGGTCTATTTTTTGCCTTGAAAGGCCGATCCTGAGGAAGGGCATGGCCCTTACCCCCAGTGATA
Source organism: Bombina bombina (assembly GCF_027579735.1). Taxonomy (NCBI): domain Eukaryota; kingdom Metazoa; phylum Chordata; class Amphibia; order Anura; family Bombinatoridae; genus Bombina; species Bombina bombina. The sequence goes on from NC_069500.1 coordinate 1,379,460,064, forward strand.
TCAGAGATAATCTCTTTCAAGTCAGGACCAAACAGCGTTTTCCCCTTGAAAGGAATGTTTAGTAGCTTGTTCTTGGAAGACGCATCAGCCGACCAAGATTTCAACCAAAGCGCTCTGCGCGCCACAATAGCAAACCCAGAATTCTTAGCCGCTAACTTAGCCAATTGCAAAGAGGCGTCTAGAGTGAAAGAATTAGCCAATTTGAGAGCATTGACTCTGTCCATAATCTCCTCATAAGGAGGAGAGTCACTATCGAGCACCTTAATCAGTTCATCAAACCAGAAATATGCGGCTGTAGTGACAGGGACAATGCATGAAATGGGTTGTAGAAGGTAACCCTGCTGAACAAACATCTTTTTAAGCAAACCTTCTAATTTTTTATCCATAGGATCTTTGAAAGCACAACTATCCTCTATGGGAATAGTGGTGCGTTTGTTTAAAGTAGAAACCGCTCCCTCGACCTTGGGGACTGACTGCCATAAGTCCTTTCTGGGGTCGACCATAGGAAACAATTTTTTAAATATGGGGGGAGGGACGAAAGGAATACCGGGCCTTTCCCATTCTTTATTAACAATGTCCGCCACCCGCTTGGGTATAGGAAAAGCTTCTGGGAGCCCCGGCACCTCTAGGAACTTGTCCATTTTACATAGTTTCTCTGGGATGACCAAATTTTCACAATCATCCAGAGTGGATAATACCTCCTTAAGCAAAATGCGGAGATGTTCCAATTTAAATTTAAAAGTAATCACATCAGATTCAGCCTGCTGAGAAATGTTCCCTAAATCAGTAATTTCTCCCTCAGACAAAACCTCCCTGGCTCCCTCAGATTGGGTTAGGGGCCCTTCAGAGATATTAATATCAGCGTCGTCATGCTCTTCAGTAACTAAAACAGAGCATCCACGCTTACGCTGACAAGGGTTCATTTTGGCTAAAATGTTTTTGACAGAATTATCCATTACAGCCGTTAATTGTTGCATAGTAAGGAGTATTGGCGCGCTAGATGTACTAGGGGCCTCCTGAGTGGGCAAGACTCGTGTAGACGAAGGAGGGAATGATGCAGTACCATGCTTACTCCCCTCACTTGAGGAATCATCTTGGGCATCATTGTCATTATCACATAAATCACATTTATTTAAATGAATAGGAATTCTGGCTTCCCCACATTCAGAACACAGTCTATCTGGTAGTTCAGACATGTTAAACAGGCATAAACTTGATAAGAAAGTACAAAAAAACGTTTTGAAATAAAACCGTTACTGTCACTTTAAATTTTAAACTGAACACACTTTATTACTGCAATTGCGAAAAAACATGAAGGAATTGTTCAAAATTCACCAAACTTTCACCACAGTGTCTTAAAGCCTTGAAAATATTGCACACCAATTTTGGAAGCTTTAACCCTTAAAATAACGGAACCGGAGCCGTTTTAAGCTTTAACCCCTTTACAGTCCCTGGTATCTGCTTTGCTGAGACCCAACCAAACCCAAGGGGAATACGATACCAAATGATGCCTTCAGAAGTCTTTTATAAGTATCAGAGCTCCTCTCACATGCGACTGCATGCCATGCCTCTCAAAAACAAGTGCGCAACACCGGCGCGAAAATGAGACTCTGCCTATGCTTTGGGAAAGCCCCTAAAGAATAAGGTGTCTAAAACAGTGCCTGCCGATATTATTATATCAAAATACCCAGAATAAATGATTCCTCAAGGCTAAATAAGTGTTAATATCAATCGATTTAGCCCAAAAAATGTCTACAGTCTAAATAAGCCCTTGTGAAGCCCTTATTTACAATCGTAATAAACATGGCTTACCGGATCCCATAGGGAAAATGACAGCTTCCAGCATTACATCGTCTTGTTAGAATGTGTCATACCTCAAGCAGCAAAGGACTGCAAACTGTTCCCCCAACTGAAGTTAATGCTCTCAACAGTCCTGTGTGGAACAGCCATGGATTTTAGTTACGGTTGCTAAAATCATTTTCCTCATACAAACAGAATTCTTCATCTCTTTTCTGTTTCTGAGTAAATAGTACGTACCAGCACTATTTGAAAATAACAAACTCTTGATTGAATAATGAAAAACTACAGTTAAACACTAAAAAACTCTAAGCCATCTCCGTGGAGATGTTGCCTGTACAACGGCAAAGAGAATGACTGGGGTAGGCGGAGCCTAGGAGGGATCATGTGACCAGCTTTGCTGGGCTCTTTGCCATTTCCTGTTGGGGAAGAGAATATCCCACAAGTAAGGATGACGCCGTGGACCGGACACACCTATGTTGGAGAAATCAAGCGTTCAATTTCCAAGCAGTCAGCTTCAGAGAAGTTAGACTTTGATGTTTGAATGGACCCTGAATCAGAAGGTCCTGTCTTAGAGGTAGAGACCAAGGCGGACAGGATGACATGTCCACTAGATCTGCATACCAAGTCCTGCGCGGCCATGCAGGCGCTATTAGAATCACTGATGCTCTCTCCTGTTTGATTTTGGCAATCAATCGAGGAAGCAGCGGGAAGGGTGGAAACACATAAGCCATCCTGAAGTTCCAAGGTGCTGTCAAAGCATCTATCAGAACCGCTCCCGGATCCCTGGATCTGGATCCGTAGCGAGGAAGTTTGGCGTTCTGGCGAGACGCCATGAGATCTATCTCTGGTTTGCCCCAACGTCGAAGTATTTGGGCAAAGACCTCCGGATGAAGTTCCCACTCCCCCGGATGAAGAGTCTGGCGACTCAAGAAATCCGCCTCCCAGTTCTCCACTCCCGGGATGTGGATTGCTGACAGGTGGCAAGAGTGAGACTCTGCCCAGCGAATTATCTTTGATACTTCTATCATTGCTAGGGAGCTTCTTGTCCCTCCCTGATGGTTGATGTAAGCTACAGTCGTGATGTTGTCCGACTGAAACCTGATGAACCCCCGAGTCTTTAACTGGGGCCAAGCTAGAAGGGCATTGAGAACTGCTCTCAATTCCAGAATGTTTATTGGCAGGAGACTTTCCTCCTGACTCCATTGTCCCTGAGCCTTCAGAGAATTCCAGACAGCGCCCCAACCTAGAAGGCTGGCGTCTGTTGTTACGATTGTCCAGTCCGGCCTGCTGAACGGCATCCCCCTGGACAGATGTGGCCGAGAAAGCCACCATAGAAGAGAGTTTCTGGTCTCTTGATCCAGATTCAGAGTGGGGGACAAATCTGAGTAATCCCCATTCCACTGACTCAGCATGCACAATTGCAGCGGTCTGAGATGTAGGCGTGCAAAGGGTACTATGTCCATTGCTGCTACCATTAAGCCGATCACCTCCATGCATTGAGCTACTGACGGGAGTTGAATGGAATGAAGGACACGGCATGCATTTAGAAGCTTTGTTAATCTGTCTTCTGTCAGATAAATCTTCATTTCTACAGAATCTATAAGAGTCCCCAAGAATGGAACTCTTGTGAGAGGCAAGAGAGAACTCTTCTTTTCGTTCACTTTCCATCCATGCGACCTTAGAAATGCCAGAACTAACTCTGTATGAGACTTGGCAGTTTGAAAGCTTGAAGCTTGTATCAGAATGTCGTCTAGGTACGGAGCTACCGAAATTCCTCGCGGTCTCAGAACCGCTAGAAGGGCACCCAGAACCCTTGTGAAGATTCTTGGAGCCGTAGCCAATCCGAATGGAAGGGCTACAAACTGGTAATGCCTGTCTAAGAAGGCAAACCTTAGATACCGGTAATGATCTTTGTGAATCGGTATGTGAAGGTAAGCATCCTTTAAATCCACTGTGGTCATGTACTGACCCTTTTGGATCATGGGTAAGATTGTCCGAATAGTTTCCATTTTGAACGATGGAACTCTTAGGAATTTGTTTAGGATCTTTAAATCCAAGATTGGCCTGAAAGTTCCCTCTTTTTTGGGAACCACAAACAGGTTTGAGTAAAACCCTTGTCCTTGTTCCGACCACGGAACCGGATGGATCACTCCCATTAATAATAGATCTTGTACACAGCGTAGAAACGCGTCTTTCTTTATTTGGTTTGTTGACAACCTTGACAGATGAAATCTCCCTCTTGGGGGAGATAATTTGAAGTCTAGAAGGTATCCCTGAGATATGATCTCTAGCGCCCAGGGATCCTGGACATCTCTTGCCCAAGCCTGGGCGAAGAGAGAGAGTCTGCCCCCCACTAGATCCGGTCCCGGATCGGGGGCCCTCGGTTCATGCTGTCTTAGGGGCAGCAGCAGGTTTTCTGGCCTGCTTGCCCTTATTCCAGGACTGGTTAGGTTTCCAGCCTTGTCTGTAACGAGCAACAGCTCCTTCCTGTTTTGGTGCAGTGGAAGTTGATGCTGCACCTGCTTTGAAATTCCGAAAGGGACGAAAATTAGACTGTCTAGCCTTAGCTTTGGCTTTGTCTTGAGGCAGGGCGTGGCCCTTACCTCCTGTAATGTCAGCGATAATTTCTTTCAAACCGGGCCCAAATAAAGTTTGCCCCTTGAAAGGTATATTAAGTAATTTGGACTTAGAAGTTACATCAGCTGACCAGGATTTTAGCCACAGCGCCCTACGTGCCTGAATGGCGAATCCTGAATTCTTAGCCGTAAGTTTGGTTAAATGTACTACGGCCTCCGAAATGAATGAATTAGCTAGTTTAAGGACTCTAAGCCTGTCCGTAATGTCGTCCAGCGGAGCGGAACTAAGGTTCTCTTCCAGAGACTCAATCCAAAATGCTGCCGCAGCCGTAATCGGCGCGATGCATGCAAGGGGTTGCAATATAAAACCTTGTTGAACAAACATTTTCTTAAGGTAACCCTCTAATTTTTTATCCATAGGATCTGAAAAAGCACAGCTATCCTCCACCGGGATAGTGGTGCGCTTAGCTAAAGTAGAACCTGCTCCCTCCACCTTAGGGACCGTTTGCCATAAGTCCCGTGTGGTGGCGTCTATTGGAAACATCTTTCTAAATATTGGAGGGGGTGAGAACGGCACACCGGGTCTATCCCACTCCTTAGTAACAATTTCAGTTAATCTCTTAGGTATAGGAAAAACGTCAGTACTCGCCGGTACCGCAAAGTATTTATCCAACCTACACATTTTCTCTGGTATTGCAACAGTGTTACAATCGTTAAGAGCCGCTAAGACCTCCCCTAGTAATACACGGAGGTTTTCCAATTTAAACTTAAAATTTGAAATATCTGAATCCAATCTGCTTGGATCAGAACCGTCACCTACAGAATGAAGCTCTCCGTCCTCATGCTCTGCAAGCTGTGACGCAGTATCAGACATGGCCCTAGAATTATCAGCGCACTCTGTTCTCACCCCAGAGTGATCACGCTTGCCTCTTAGTTCTGGTAACTTAGCCAAAACTTCAGTCATAACAGTAGCCATATCTTGTAATGTTATCTGTAATGGCTGCCCAGATGTACTAGGCGCCATAATATCACGCACCTCCCGGGCGGGAGACGCAGGTACTGACACGTGAGGCGAGTTAGACGGCATAACTCTCCCCTCGCTGTTTGGTGAAATTTGTTCAATTTGTACAGATTGGCTTTTATTTAGAGTAGCATCAATACAGTTAGTACATAAATTTCTATTGGGCTCCACCTTGGCATTGGAACAAATGACACAGGTATCTTCCTCTGAATCAGACATGTTTAACACACTAGCAATAAACATGCAACTTGGTTACAATCTTATTTAACAAAAAAACGTACTGTGCCTCAAAGAAGCACTAAACGATTAAATGACAGTTGAAAAAATGAACTGAAAAACAGTTATAGCATCACTCTTTACAAACAACACAACTTTTTGGCAAAGGTTTGTTCCCATTAGTAAAATGACACTAATTAAATTTTAAACATAAAAATTACAGAGCAACGTTTTAAATCACAGTCACTATATAAGTCTCACAGCTCTGCTGAGAGAATCTACTTCCCTTCAAAGAAGTTTGAAGACCCCTGAGTTCTGTTAGAGATGAACCGGATCATGCAGAAATACAAGAGTAACTGACTGGAAATTTTTGATGCGTAGCAAAGAGCGCCAAAAACGGCCCCTCCCTCTCACACACAGCAGTGAGAGAGAAACGAAACTGTCATAATTAAAACAAGCAAACTGCCAAGTGGAAAAATAATGCCCAAATATTTATTCACTCAGTACCTCATTAATGCAAACGATTCTACATTCCAGCAAAAACGTTTAACATGAAAAATACCTAATAAAAGGTTTAATGTACTTTTACAGAGTAATTCCGGTGAAATACCATCCCCAGAATACTAAAGTGTAGAGCATACATACATGTTCATTATAACGGTATGGCAGGATTTTTTCATCAATTCCATTCAGAAAATAAAAACTGCTACATACCTCAATGCAGATTCAACTGCCCGCTGTCCCCTGATCTGAAGTTTTTACCTCCCTCAGATGGCCGAGAAACAGCAATATGATCTTAACTACTCCGGTTAAAATCATAAGAAAAAACTCTGGTAGATTCTTCTTCAAACTCTGCCAGAGAGGTAATAACACGCTCCGGTGCTATTGTAAAATAACAAACTTTTGATTGAAGTTCTAAAAACTAAGTATAATCACCATAGTCCTCTCACACCTCCTATCTAGTCTTTGGGTGCAAGAGAATGACTGGAGGTGACGTAGAGGGGAGGAGCTATATAGCAACTCTGCTGGGTGAATCCTCTTGCACTTCCTGTAGGGGAGCAGATAATATCCCAGAAGTAATGATGACCCGTGGACTGATCACACATAACAGAAGAAATAACATTATCCTGTAAGTGAAGAACATTGGAATTTGAAAGATCTACAATAAATATACAGTAAAACACAAACACTTACATATAAATATATATAAAATAAAGTGCATTGGAGCCTTTTACAGTCAAGTAGCTGAAAGCATGTAAAATCATATTTATGCAATATTCATCCTATATAATAAAAGGCAGTGTGTTTGTCCGAAGCTGTCATGCACAGTAGAGACTGCGCGCAAGAACAAACACACCTGGCCTTCAAGACTGCAGACCTCAGAGTGAGTAGCGTGACGTGGGCGGGGCGGTTCGGAGAGCTCAAAAGAGGGGGGATAGAGAGCAAACGAGAGGGGGGAGGGAGAGAAAAAGAAAGGGGAGAGATCAAGAGGGGAGATAGAGAGATCAAAAGAGGGAGAGAGACAGCAAAAGAGAGGGTGAGAAAAAGAAAGGGGAGAGAGAGATCAAAAGAGAGAAGATAGAGAGAGAGCAAAAGAGAGGCAGAGAGAGAAAAAGAAAGGGGAGAGAGAGAGAGAGAGAGAGAGCAAAAGAGGCAGAGAGAGAAAAAAAAAGGGGAGAGAGAGAGAGAGAGAGAGAGAGAGAGAGAGAGAGAGAGAGAGAGAGAGAGAGAGCAAAAGAGGCAGAGAGAGAAAAAGAAAGGGGAGAGAGAGAGAGCAAAAGAAAGGAGATAGAGAGAGAGAGAAAAAGAGAGGCAGAGAGAGAAAAAGAAAGGGGAGAGAGAGAGAGCAAAAGAGGCAGAGAGAGAAAAAGAAAGGGGAGAGAGAGAGCAAAAGAAAGGAGATAGAGAGAGAGAGCAAAAGAGAGGCAGAGAGAGAAAAAGAAAGGGGAGAAAGAGAGCAAAAGAGAGGAGATAGAGAGCGAGAGCAAAAGAGAGGCAGAGAGAGAAAAAGAACGGGGAGAGAGAGATCAAAAAAACAAAATTTATGCTTACCTGATAAATTCATTTCTCCTGTAGTGTGGTCAGTCCACGGGTCATCATTACTTCTGGGATATTATCTCCTCCCCTACAGGAAGTGCAAGAGGATTCACCCAGCAGAGCTGCTATATAGCTCCTCCCCTCTACGTCACCTCCAGTCATTCGACCAAAGGACCAACGAGAAAGGAGAAGCCCAAGGGTGTAGTGGTGACTGGAGTATAATCCAAAAATTTTTTTAGCCTGCCATAAAAAACAGGGCGGGCCGTGGACTGACCACACTACAGGAGAAATGAATTTATCAGGTAAGCATAAATTTTGTTTTCTCCTGTTAAGTGTGGTCAGTCCACGGGTCATCATTACTTCTGGGATACCAATACCAAAGCAAAAGTACACGGATGACGGGAGGGACAGGCAGGCTCTTTATACGGAGGGAACCACTGCCTGAAGAACCTTTCTCCCAAAAACAGCCTCCGAAGAAGCAAAAGTGTCAAATTTGTAAAATTTGGAAAAAGTATGAAGAGAAGACCAAGTTGCAGCCTTGCAAATCTGTTCAACAGAAGCCTCATTCTTAAAGGCCCAAGTGGAAGCCACAGCTCTAGTAGAATGAGCTGTAATCCTTTCAGGAGGCTGCTGTCCAGCAGTCTCATAGGCTAATCGTATTATGCTACGAAGCCAAAAAGAGAGAGAGGTAGCCAAAGCTTTTTGACCTCTCCTCTGACCAGAATAAACGACAAACAGGGAAGACGTTTGACGAAAATCCTTAGTTGCCTGTAGATAAAATTTCAGGGCACGGACTACATCTAGATTGTGTAGCAGACGTTCCTTCTTCGAGGAAGGATTAGGACACAAAGATGGAACAACAATCTCTTGATTGATATTCCTGTTAGTGACCACCTTAGGTAGGAACCCAGGTTTAGTACGCAGAACTACCTTGTCTGAATGAAAAATCAGATAAGGAGAATCACAATGTAAGGCAGATAACTCAGAAACTCTTCGAGCCGAGGAAATAGCCATTAAAAACAGAACTTTCCAAGATAACAACTTGATATCAATGGAATGAAGGGGTTCAAACGGAACACCCTGTAAAACATTAAGAACTAAGTTCAAACTCCATGGCGGAGCAACAGTTTTAAACACAGGCTTGATCCTAGCTAAAGCCTGACAAAAAGCTTGAACGTCCAGAACTTCTGACAGACGTTTGTGTAAAAGAATGGACAGAGCTGAAATATGTCCCTTTAAAGAACTAGCGGATAACCCCTTTTCTAAACCTTCTTGTAGAAAAGACAATATCCTTGGAATCCTAACCTTACTCCATGAGTAACTCTTGGATTCGCACCAATATAAGTATTTACGCCATATTTTATGGTAAATCCTTCTGGTAACAGGCTTCCTAGCCTGTATTAAGGTATCAATAACTGGCTCAGAAAAACCACGTTTTGATAAAATCAAGCGTTCAATTTCCAAGCAGTCAGCTTCAGAGAAGTTAGATTTTGATGTTTGAATGGACCCTGGATCAGAAGGTCCTGTTTCAGAGGTAGAGACCAAGGCGGACAGGATGACATGTCCACTAGATCTGCATACCAAGTCCTGCGTGGCCATGCAGGTGCTATTAGAATCACTGATGCTCTCTCCTGTTTGATTCTGGCAATCAATCGAGGAAGCATCGGGAAGGGTGGAAACACATAAGCCATCCCGAAGGTCCAAGGTGCTGTCAAAGCATCTATCAGAACCGCTCCCGGATCCATGGATCTGGACCCGTAGCGAGGAAGCTTGGCGTTCTGACGAGACGCCATGAGATCTATCTCTGGTTTGCCCCAATGTCGAAGTATCTGGGCAAAGACCTCCGGATGAAGTTCCCACTCCCCCGGATGAAAAGTCTGACGACTTAAGAAATCCGCCTCCCAGTTCTCCACTCCCGGGATGTGGATTGCAGACAGATGGCAAGAGTGAGACTCTGCCCAGCGAATTATCTTTGATACTTCCATCATTGCTAGGGAGCTTCTTGTCCCTCCCTGATGGTTGATGTAAGCTACAGTCGTGATGTTGTCCGACTGAAACCTGATGAACCCCCGAGTTGTTAACTGGGGCCAAGCCAGAAGGGCATTGAGAACTGCTCTCAATTCCAGAATGTTTATTGGAAGGAGACTCTCCTCCTGATTCCATAGTCCCTGAGCCTTCAGAGAATTCCAGACAGCGCCCCAACCTAGTAGGCTGGCGTCTGTTGTTACAATTGTCCAGTCTGGCCTGCTGAATGGCATCCCCCTGGACAGGTGTGGCCGATAAAGCCACCATAGAAGAGAATTTCTGGTCTCTTGATTCAGATTCAGAGTGGGGGACAAATCTGAGTAATCCCCATTCCACTGACTTAGCATGCACAATTGCAGCGGTCTGAGATGTAGGCGTGCAAAAGGTACTATGTCCATTGCCGCTACCATTAAGCCGATCACCTCCATGCATTGAGCTACTGACGGGTGTTGAATGGAATGAAGGACACGGCATGCATTTTGAAGCTTTGTTAACCTGTCTTCTGTCAGGTAAATCTTCATTTCTACAGAATCTATCAGAGTCCCTAAGAAGGGAACTCTTGTGAGTGGAAAGAGAGAACTCTTCTTTTCGTTCACCTTCCATCCATGCGACCTTAGAAATGCCAGTACTAACTCTGTATGAGACTTGGCAGTTTGAAAGCTTGAAGCTTGTATCAGAATGTCGTCTAGGTACGGAGCTACCGAAATTCCTCGCGGTCTTAGTACCGCCAGAAGAGTACCCAGAACCTTTGTGAAGATTCTTGGAGCCGTAGCCAATCCGAATGGAAGAGCTACAAACTGGTAATGCCTGTCTAGAAAGGCAAACCTTAGATACCGGTAATGATTTCTGTGAATCGGTATGTGAAGGTAAGCATCCTTTAAATCCACTGTGGTCATGTACTGACCCTCTTGGATCATGGGGAAAATTGTTCGAATAGTTTCCATCTTGAACGATGGAACTCTTAGGAATTTGTTTAGGATCTTTAAATCCAAGATTGGCCTGAAAGTTCCCTCTTTTTTGGGAACTACAAACAGATTTGAGTAAAACCCTTGTCCTTGTTCCGACCGCGGAACTGGATGGATCACTCCCATTAATAAAAGATCTTGTACGCAGCGTAGGAACGCTTCTTTCTTTATTTGGTTTGTTGACAACCTTGACAGATGAAATCTCCCTCTTGGGGGAGAGGATTTGAAGTCCAGAAGGTATCCCTGAGATATGATCTCTAACGCCCAGGGATCCTGAACATCTCTTGCCCAGGCCTGGGCGAAGAGAGAAAGTCTGCCCCCTACTAGATCCGGTCCCGGATCGGGGGCCCTCGATTCATGCTGTCTTAGGGGCAGCAGCAGGTTTCCTGGCCTGCTTGCCCTTGTTCCAGCCTTGTCTGTAGCGAGCAACAGCTCCTTCCTGTTTTGGTGCAGAGGAAGTTGATGCAGTTCCTGCTTTGAAATTGTGAAAGGAACGAAAATTAGACTGTCTAGCCCTAGGTTTGGCTTTGTCCTGAGGCAGGGCATGGCCTTTACCTCCTGTAATGTCAGCGATAATCTCTTTCAACCCGGGCCCGAATAAGGTCTGCCCTTTGAAAGGTATATTAAGCAATTTAGATTTAGAAGTAACATCAGCTGACCAGGATTTTAGCCACAGTGCTCTGCGTGCCTGAATGGCAAATCCGGAATTCTTAGCCGTAAGTTTAGTTAAATGTACTACGGCATCTGAAATAAATGAGTTAGCTAACTTAAGAGCTTTAAGTTTGTCTGTAATCTCATCTAGTGTAGATGATTGAAGTGTCTCTTCCAGAGACTCAAACCAAAATGCTGCTGCAGCCGTGACAGGCGCAATACATGCAAGAGGTTGCAATATAAAACCTTGTTGAACAAACATTTTCTTAAGGTAACCCTCTAATTTCTTATCCATTGGATCTAAAAAAGCACAGCTATCCTCCACCGGGATAGTGGTACGCTTAGCTAAAGTAGAAACTGCTCCCTCCACCTTAGGGACCGTTTGCCATAAGTCCTGTGTGGTGGCGTCTATTGGAAACATTTTTCTAAATATCGGAGGAGGTGAGAACGGCACACCGGGCCTATCCCACTCCTTAGTAACAATTTCAGTAAGTCTCTTAGGTATAGGAAAAACATCAGTACTCGCCGGTACCGCAAAATATTTATCCAACCTACACATTTTCTCTGGTATTGCAACTGTGTTACAATCATTCAGAGCCGCTAACACCTCCCCTAGTAATACACGGAGGTTTTCCAGCTTAAATTTAAAATTTGAAATATCTGAATCCAGTCTGTTTGGATCAGAACCGTCACCCACAGAATGAAGTTCTCCATCCTCATGTTCTGCCACCTGTGACGCAGTGTCTGACATGGCCCTAATATTATCAGCGCACTCTGTTCTCACCCCAGAGTGATCACACTTGCCTCTAAGTTCTGGTAATTTAGCCAAAACTTCAGTCATAACAGTAGCCATATCCTGTAATGTGATTTGAAATGGCCGCCCAGATGTACTCGGCGCTACAATATCACGCACCTCCCGAGCGGGAGATGCAGGTACTGACACGTGAGGCGAGTTAGTCGGCATAACTCTCCCCTCGTTGTTAGGTGAAATATGTTCAGTTTGTACAGATTGACTTTTATTTAAAGTAACATCAATACAATTAGTACATAAATTTCTATTGGGCTCCACTTTGGCATTAGCACATATAGCACATGTATCTTCCTCTGAATCAGACATGTTTAACACACTAGCAATAAACTAGCAACTTGGAAATGCTTTTCAAGTAATTTACAATAATGTGAAAACAAACTGTGCCTATAAGAAGCACAGAAAAAATTATAACAGTTGAAAATAAATAAGTTATAGCATCAAATCTTTGTAAGAAATATACAATTTTAGCAAAGGATTGTTCCCATTAGCAAAGGATAACTAACCCTGACAGCAGAAAAAATACACAAATAAACGTTTTTTATCACAGTCAACTACAATCTTCACAGCTCTGCTGTGAATGATTACCTCCCTCAAAACAAGCTTTGGAGATCCCTGAGTTCTGTAGAGATGAACCGGATCATGCAGGAAGAAAATTAACTTCTGACTGAGTTTTTTGATGCGTAGTAAAAGCGCCAAAAATGGCCCCTCCCCCTCACACATAACAGTGAGAGAGATCAGTAAACTGCTTTAATTTAAACAAAACTATTGCCAAGTGGAAAAATAGTGCCCAAAACATTTTTTCACCCAGTACCTCAGAGAAATAAACGATTTTACATGCCAGCAAAAAAACGTTTAACCTCAATAAATTAATTGTTATTTAAAACCTATTGCAAGTCCCTGCAAATTAGGTTAAGTCTATGCATACAGTATAAATCCAGTGAAGTACCATTCCCCAGAATACTGAAGTGTAAAATATACATACATGACAGCCTGATACCAGCTACATCTACTGCATTTAAGGCTGAGTTTACATTATAACGGTATGGCAGGATTTTCTCATCAATTCCATGTCAGAAAATAATAAACTGCTACATACCTCTTTGCAGATTAATCTGCCCGCTGTCCCCTGATCTGAAGTTTACCTCTCCTCAGATGGCCGAGAAACAGCAATATGATCTTAACTACTCCGGCTAAAATCATAGAAAAAACTCAGGTAGATTCTTCTTCAAATTCTACCAGAGAATGAATAACACACTCCGGTGCTATTATAAAATAACAAACTTTTGATTGAAGGTAATAAACTAATTAAAATCACCACAGTCCTCTCACACATCCTATCTATTCGTTGGGTGCAAGAGAATGACTGGAGGTGACGTAGAGGGGAGGAGCTATATAGCAGCTCTGCTGGGTGAATCCTCTTGCACTTCCTGTAGGGGAGGAGATAATATCCCAGAAGTAATGATGACCCGTGGACTGACCACACTTAACAGGAGAAAGAGGAGATAGAGAGCAAAAGAGGCAGAGAGAGCAAAAGAGAGGCAGAGAGAGAAAAAGAAAGGGGAGAGAGAGAGCGCAAAAGAGAGGAGATAGAGAGCAAAAGGAGAGGCAGAAAGAGAAAAAGAAAGGGGAGAGAGAGATCAAAAGAGAGGAGATAGAGAGAGAGCAAAAGGAGACAGAGAGAGAGCAAAAGGAGAGGCAGAGAGAGAAAAAGAAAGGGGAGAGAGAGATCAAAAGAGGAGATAGAGAGCAAAAGAGGCAGAGAGAGCAAAAGAGAGGCAGAGAGAGATCGCAAAAGAGGGGGAGAGAGAGAGATCAAAAGAGGGGGAGAGAGAGAGAAAGAAAGGGGAGGGAGAGAAAAAGAAAGGGGAGAGAAAAAGAAAGGGGAGAGAGAGCAAAAGAGAGGCAGAGAGAGATCAAAAGAGAGAGGGAGGGAGAGAAAAAGAAATGGTAGAGAGGGATCAAAAGAGGGGAGATAGAGAGAGCAAAAGAGATGGGAGAGAGAGCAAAAGATGGGGGGAGAGAGAGCAAAAGAGGGGGGGAGAGAGAGCAAAAGAGGGGGGGAGAGAGAGCGCAAAGAGATGGGGGAGAGCGCAAAGAGAGGGGGGAGAGCGCAAAGAGAGGGGGGAGAGCGCAAAGAGAGGGGGGAGAGCGCAAAGAGAGGGGGGAGAGCGCAAAGAGAGGGGGGAGAGCGCAAAGAGAGGGGGGAGAGCGCAAAGAGAGGGGGGAGAGCGCAAAGAGAGGGGGGAGAGCACAAAGAGAGGGGGGAGAGCACAAAGAGAGGGGGGAGAGCGCAAAGAGAGGGGGGAGAGCGCAAAAGAGGGAGGAAAAGATAGGGGAGAGAGAGAGCAGAAGAGAGGGGGGATAGAGAGAGAGCAAGGGGTGGAACCGCTGAACTGCAAAAATTGGCCCGTGTACACAGGCTTTTAGTCCACTGGTTTTCAAACCTGTCCTCAGGCCTCCCTAACAGGCCAGATTTTCAGGATCACCTTGGGTGAAAGCAGGTTAGTAACCATGTTTACTAATCAGCTGATTATTTCACCTGTGCTCTAATTCAAATATCCTCAAAATCTGCTCTGTTAGGGAGGTCTGAAAAACAGTTCTTTAGTCAAATGTAGCCTATGTGCGTATGCAGCCGAACCAGTAATAATGTGCAATTAAAACAGTTTTGCCAATGATAGTATAGTGCAAAAATTCTTCAATGTAAAATTGTGTGAGTTGTAAAATCGAAATGCAGTCATGATTGTTTAATTCTGAACTTTCTATCCCTCTAAGTAAAGTAACTAATAAATAAATTATTTTCCTGCTCTAGTATATAAACAAAGAAAATCAATTACTTGGTTTACCAATACAATTTCTAAGGATAAAAATGAGACAAATATATTAAAGCATAGTATTAAGTTATTCCCCACCTCCCTCTAGTAATGGGTGGCGCCATGTTGAAATCTAGCTATCACTTTTTTCTAGTGCTAATGTGTTCATATAACTGCAGTGAAAAAATGGTGGCCCCCATAATAGGTGGAAGGTGCATGAAATGTATTGGGGTGTAATGTCCCTTTAAAGGGACATTGTACACTAGATATTTCTTTGCATAAATGTTTTGTAGATGATCCATTTATTTAGCCCATCTGGGAGTGTTTTTGTAAAAAAAAATATAGTTTTGCTTATTTTTAAATAACATTGTGCTGATTCAGACTCCTAACCAAGCCCCAAAGGTTTAGATGTATACTGATGTATATAGGCTTCAGATTGCTTCTGTTTGTATAATGGGTCTTTTCATATGCAGGGGAGGGGGGTGGTTCTGCTCTCAGCCCCTTTCAGTGGGTTTTACAGGCTTATTTCATTAACAGTGTTAAATTGGGAGCTTCTGAGTAAGTTTTTAAAAGGTTTTATACAGGATTTTTATCAGTATCTGTGCATATTATTCTTTATATAGTAGCGTCTATTACATGCAGTTAAATGAAAATTGGTGTATACTGTAAGTATTACAGATGAGAAAACATTTCTTTACAAGCAAAATTTTGAACAGGAAAAAATTGTGCAACCTGAGATAACAGATTTCTAAATATAGAATATCTGTTTAATAAAAAAAAAAAATCTGCATAGTGGATATACTTTATAAACTTCAGCTCAGGGTTAGCAAGGCTTAATTTCCAGTACAGTGAGCGATCTCTTTGTGTCTTATTTGGTTCAACACAGCCAGATCGATTGCAAACCATTAAGATTACGGCACACGCTTTAAAAATAATGTTTTCCACTTTTGTTTTTGAACATTCATTTAAAAAAAATATGTCAGACTACCGTGTAAGACTATGAAAATAAATATTCAAAGGAGACGATTTATCATTAGTCTGTCCAACATAACCACTCAGCGGATCATGTCTGACAGACATTGATGAATGCCGACAGCATACGCTGTTGGCATTTATCATTGCACAGGCAGTTCTTGTGAACTGCTTGTGCAATGTCGCCCCCTGCAGATTCGCAGACAATCGGCCGCTCGCAGGGGGTGTCAATCAGCCCGATCGTATGAGATTGATTGAGCAGTCGGACCAGTTAAGGAGCAGCAAAGTCTTAAGACTGCTGCTTCATAAGTGCTGTTTCCGGGGGCATCAGGGGTCATTTTGGCTCTTGATAAATCGGCCCCAAAATGTTACAATATGGTAGTTTAAATAATTGCTCTACAGAAATATTTGAATGGCAGATTCATTTTCAAAGGAAACATTCATTTTACAATTCAAATGCTAAAAATCAAACATTTGTCGATCCCTAATTGCCAGATCTTGTAGAAAATACAGTCATTCGAAATGTATCATAACTTGAAAACTCTTTAGAGACGTGATAGTTTGTGTATTTAAAGGGACAGTAAACACCTTGAGATTTTTCTATAAAATGTTTAGTTATTAATAAGAAAACGACTATGCAATATACTTTAATTATTTATATTGCCCCCTTTTCAGGTAATTTAGCTCTGAATATTGAACATACTACTACTACATATCTTTCACCAACTAGTTTTAACTGATAGCAACTGCAAAACAGAGTACTTTATTCTAACTTAATGACTAGCCTTGTTGTCTGTAGACTAAAGCTCAGATTGGTTCTGCCAAATAGGTCAATTTGTGGGTGGAGTTTGACTATTGAAAAATAATTGTGGTAAAATGATGTTAATTTGTATTAAAACATTAAGGCTTGGTTGATATATTATTCTATAGCAACATAAACGGAAATATCTTGTAATTACAAGGCATTTACTATCCCTTTAAGTCTAGACTTGAAATGTTTTTTCTTGACTTGTTTTATAATGTCTGAAAATCAGTTTTTTAGGTCAAACATTTTTTTTTTCTACTCACCTCATAAAGATTAAGTTCTTTCACCTTTTCTTTCAATATAACCTGTCAAAAACAAAGCATGAATGTATAGCATCAGTATGTTTGTCTTTGCTTTTTAAACTAACACACTTAAAATATGTGTTGAGGATTTGGGAAGTTATCACAATTTTTGCACTATTTTATTGAGTTACTTTTCTCTTTCAGTAAAGCTTTAAGTAAAACTAGAAAAGGAAAAACTCATAAGAACACTATTGTACTGTGTAGGGCATATTTTAACCTAAAGTGTGATATTTTGCTATCTTAAATGTTCCAGAATGTCAACACAATGATAACATTCCAATACAAGAGGTTCTGCAATAATAAAATTATATATATAAAAATAAATAAAAAAACGTGTCCTCCGCACCTCTCAAAAATGAAGCAAAAAATTTTTTAGATAAAAAAAACCCCAACATTTATTATGCAAAAAGTTAAAAAAAACATGAGCAATACCATAAAAAAAGATTAGAAAATCACTGTGGCCTGTTGGAAAGACAAGCCAAACGTGTTTCGGGCCTTACCCCAGCCCTTGATCACTGGCATACCACATACTGCAAACAGACCTCTATTTAAGACAAAAGGTGTCCTTGATTAAATCAGGATACACCTATTTTAATTAACATTTAAAGAGATATTACCATGTATTATATATCTGTTCTCAGGAACTGCCATTATATTCAAAACTTCATATAAATGTTGGTATCCTACTATT
The DNA here is from genome assembly GCF_027579735.1 of Bombina bombina. Taxonomy (NCBI): domain Eukaryota; kingdom Metazoa; phylum Chordata; class Amphibia; order Anura; family Bombinatoridae; genus Bombina; species Bombina bombina. Next base: position 1,379,477,746 of record NC_069500.1, read on the forward strand.
ATTGAAAGAATTACGTAAACACAGTCTCATAATAGTAAAAAAAAAAAAAAAAAAAAGGAAAGGGGGATTGGGATATATGCTGCAGCCATATATGTATTAATGTTGTCCTTAGGTTAATATGCCACTTAATACTACAGTATTTCACTAAGAAGATTAACACCTATCCTGTAGTAAAGGACCTGAATATATAAACTTATAATTTTAATGAAACAAATTGACATCCATATTATACACACACATATATATATATATATATATATATATATATATATATATATATATATATATATATATATATATATATATACACATATACATACACATATACACATATACACACATACACACACATATATACACTACAACATTTTTGCATAGGAAATTAGCACATCCAGGCAAGTTCCCCGTTTGCTTTTCCCCAGAAAAACTCAATGTACGCTGTTACCAATGCACAAGAGGATTCTGGGTAAGATATGCAAAATCTCAGATTTTTTGCTTCAAATACTGTTTTAACACAGCGATCCCTTAATAGGGTTATTGCAGCAATACAGAAACCACTGCTAGATAGCCTGTTTCATTCTTTTTAGAACTCTTCAGCAGCAGATATATTTCGGATTGCTGCTTAGGTAAAGCTAATTTCAGGGTTAAATCAAAATTCATTAAAATTATGGTGGAGATAAAAGTCTGAGATTAAAATCCTCCATGTCTCAAAAGTAAATCAATACAACATTTTTGCATAGGAAATTAGCACATCCAGGCAAGTTCCCTGCTTGCTTTTCCCCAGTAAAACTCCATGTACACCGTTACCAATGCACAAGAGGATTCTGGGTAAGATATGCAAAATCTCAGATTTTTTGCTTCAAATACGGTTTCTGTATTGCTGCAATAATCTTATTAAGGGATCACTCCTCTGTTATAAAACAGTATTTGAAGCAAAAAAATCTGTAACAGCATCTTTCAGGCAACTTCCCAGCTTGCTTTTCCCCAGTAAAACTTCATGTACAACGTTACCTATTTTTTGCTTCAAATATTGTTTTATAACAGAGGAGTGATCCCTTAATTGGATTATTGCAGCAATACAGAAACCGTATTTGAAGCAAAAAATCTGAGAATCCTCTTGTGGCTCTCAGCTAAGATTAAAAGCAAAAATGGAAGAGTTAGTTACCGCATCTGGCCAAATGGGATAAGCCCAGGTACAACGTCAAGGTCAAGATGACACACAGAGAAAGTCCAGCACTCACTTACAAGCTCTCAGCTAGGATTAAAAGCAAAAATGGAAGAGTTAGTTACCGCATCTGGCCAAATGGAATAAGCCCAGGTACAATTTGGCCAGATGCGGTAACTAACTTCTATTTTTGCTTTTAATCTTAGCTGAGAGCTTGTGAGTGAGTGCTGGACTTTCTCTGTGTGCTGTATTAATTAGTTTTGCAATTTTCCCTATGGGCCTTGCACCTAGACCTGTCTGGGGTTAAATGCCTGTGGCTCTGTGGACAGTGCAGCTTCCTGAGAGTGCTATTGTGCACCAAGGGCTGTGCATGTTGCAGGGTCATGGGATGTGTACAAGGTCCGGTCTGTCCTCTGTGTTTTGTGTGTATATACATATACATACATATATACATATACACACATACACACACACATATATACATACATACATACAGTTGTGCTCATAAGTTTACATACCCTGGCAGAATTTATGATTTCTTGACCATTTTCAGAGAATATAAATAATGCAAAAACTTTTCTTTCACTCATGGTTAGTGTTTGGCTGAAGCCATTTATTATCAATCAACTGTGTTCACTCTTTTTAAATCATGACAACAGAAACTACCCAAATGACCCTGATCAAAAGTTTACATACCCTGGTGATTTTGGCCTGATAACATGCACACAAGTTGACACAAAGGGGTTTGAATGGCTATTAACGGTAACCATCCTCACCTGTGATCTGTTTGCTTGTAATTAGTGTGTGTGTATAAAAGGTCAATGAGTTTCTGGACTCCTGACAGACCCTTGCATCTTTCCTCCAGTGCGGCACTGATGATTCTGGATTCTTGAGTCATGGGGAAAGCAAAAGAATTGTCAAAGGATCTGCGGGAATAGGTAGTTGAACTGTATAAAACAGGAAATGGATATAAAAAGATATCCAAGGAATTGAGAATGCAAATCAGCAGTGTTCAAACTGATGGACTGCATGGTCGAGTTGCCAGAAGAAAACCATTACTACGCAAATGCCACAAAGTATCCCACTTACAATATGCCCAACAGCACAGAGACAAGCCTGAAACCTTCTGGCACAAAGTCATTTGGAGTGATGAGACCAAAATTAAGCTTTTTGGCCACAACCATAAACGCTACATTTGGAGAGGAGTCAACAAGGCCTATGATGAAAGGTACACCATTCCTACTGTGAAACACGGAGGTGGATTGCGGATTTGTGAGCTACAAAGAAACAGGAAATTTGGTCAGAATTGATGGCAAGATGAATGCAGTATGTTATCAAACAGAACGCCTCATTTTCCACTTCTTGATTAGAGTTTGAACACTGCTGATTTGCATTCTCAATTCCTTGGATATCTTTTTATATCCCTTTCCTGTTTTATACAGTTCAACTACCTTTTTCCCACAGATCCTTTGACAATTCTTTTTCTTCCCTATGACTCAGAATCCAGAAACGTCAGTGCAGCACTGGATGAAAGATGCAAGGGTCTGTCAGGAGTCCAGAAACTCATTGACCTTGGCCGAAAGGTCCCTCGTCTATAATCCGGTTAAGGTTCTGTGTAAAGCCCAATTTCGGATCCAATGTCATAAGGGGCCAGTGTTTCAGGATTTTACCAGTAGTAGTGGTATTTGGAGAAAATGTAACAAACAACAATCTGTTTTCTTCCATTTGAGTATGGTCATTGTTTTTGTTAATCAAGTCCTCTTGTGTAAGGTCCTGTATCTCTTGTATGGTTGTGTTAACAATCTGTGCTTTATAGCCTTTCTGGGGGGATTTTTCTTGCATCCCTGTAAGTTGGGAGACCCCTGTATTTTTGTCAGAGTTATTTCAGATGGTTCAAATTATCTGAGATTTGACAATCCCTTTAAGCAATGAAGGGGGATGGCAACTATCGGCACAGAGTATAGAGTTTCTATCAGTAGGCTTGCTATAGTGTTGTGCCTAATGTTTCCCCAACAATAAAGATGCTAAGATCTAGAAATTGTATCTTCTCTTTCTTTGCTGTCATCTTGAATCTTACAGTTATGGGAGTACTATTGATAGCAAACCAAGCCTGTAGTTTCTCTTCACCTCCTCTCCAAATATCATCAATATACCTTTGGTAGAAGGTGAATTGTTCATCATTAATACCCCACAAGACGTCATCTTCAAATTGAGACAAATATATTTGCATAGGTGGGGGCAATGTTCCAGCCCATGGCCGTCTACGCCACTTGCAAATAAAACTGTTGTTCAAAATGGAAATAGTTTTTTCTGAGACAGAAATCAATCAAGGACAGTAAGTATTCAATCGGAGGGCCTGTATACTTCTGTGATTTCAATAGATGTGTTTCAATAGCTGTCAATCCGAAATCATGTGGTATAATAGTATTCAGACTATTGACATCAAGGGTTTCAAGAAGGTCACCGTCCTGAATCCTTACTTCCCTGAGTTGTCTGATAAGATCGTTTGTATCCAGTAAGAAGGAGCGTGTATCTCTAACAATAAGTTGTAACAAAACTTCAATGTACTGTGCCACTGGTTGGAGAAGGGACTGAACAGCTGACAATAGGGCGACCTGGTGGATGTGTCATGGTTTTGTGTATCTTAGTAATTGTATACAGTATGGCAATTCTGGGATGTAGTGTATGGCAGAACTCATTAATCTGCTCAGTAATAAATCCCTGTTCAAATCCGAAGCGTAGTAAGTCATCCAACTGTGTTTTAAAGTTATGTGTAGGATCCGTTGATAGCACTCTGTATGTACTGGGGTCAGACAGTTGTTGTAAAAATGTCCCCTCTGTAGATCACAAGAACTATGGCACCGCCCTTATCCGCCGGTCTAACGACCACAGAGGTATCAGTTTGCAAGGATTTAATGGCTTCTAGTTCGTCTTTCTGTAAATTATGTCTTCATACTTTATTCATACGTTCTGACTCTAGATCCTGTGTTATTAACCTGATGTATGTTTTCGTGGTGGGGCTGCTGTTGTGAGGTTCAAATGTGCTTTTTTTCTTGCACCTGTAGTCAACTAATCCTAATGTCCCATGTTGTGTATCTCTTGTCTGATTTTGAAAAAATTCTTTGATTTTAAGAGTTCTATTAAGTTTAAATAGGTCCAATTTCAGATCCAATTCTAAGATACCAGCACTGGGGACAAATGATAGTCCCTTACATCTATATCTAGTTTACATCTATATGTTATAGCTCAATCATGCTTGTGTTACAAAATTATATTGTGTGTTAGTTTATAACATGTTTAAGCAAGTTTTAAAAGTGTGTGCGCGTGTGTACTAGTCCAGCCGGACTATTTTTTTTTCTCTCTAGTAAAGTTATTTAGTATAAGTGATCTTTTTTCCATGAGATAAATTTTAATCCATACACTTTTGTTACACAATTCAGATTCTGGGTTTTGATGATATCTTTTTAGAGACAGGCGGTTTTTTCTTTGTTTTGCAAATTATTTTGCATTTTCTGTACATAAATTTGTATATAACTGCTCTAACTCTTGAATTTAAGGGCCAGCTAATATAAGCAATAATTGATAAAGCCCTACAATTCTGACTTATAAACCCAGTATACTTTCCCTCACCATCCTTGCTTTCTAACAAATGAAAGATTGTCTTAAATGCACTGCTAACATGTAAATATATTATTGTACCATCTAAATATAAATCATATGAATATATATATTAAAAAAAAAAAAAAAAAAATTATATATATATATATATACACACACACACACACACACAATATATATATATATATATACATACACACATACACAGACACACCTGTTCTCATGTAGGTTCTCGGATCTGAAGCTGCAATATCCTGCAGTCTCCGAAAAAGGTTTAAGCCTCCCTTACTTGTTCACACTTTTTTTTTTAATCAAAGAGTTTGGGTTCTGGTATAAATTTTGATTAGTTTTTTTAAAAAATTTAAAAAAAAAAAAGTTAAAGCTATTTATGTTTACGGATTTCAAAAGTTTACTTCTAATGGGAAAAATGTAACAATGGGAAGTTTTTTAAACTAATATGAGAGAAAGTTTACAAGTCTGGCTTCAATTCACATCCTGGCCTGGAAATGTAAAGCACATTCTGTTCAGTCGCTAATTTATTTTTAAACCTAGTAGCGTAAATATTCCAGTCTCACCTGTTTGTAAACGTATAGCTCTTTCCTAGCCTGGTGTCTTAACCTGCAAATAAAGAACAGAAGAAGATTTACCCAACAAAACGACAACACAGGGCATTTCTAGCTGTCTTATCAATAACAAGTCACATGGGCCACATATCATCTGGATTTGCAATTATAATATAGTCATGTGACACTTCTACAGACTGACCTTATGCTGTATATTCTATTGCAAAATGTTTTTTTTATTTTATTTTTGTTTTCTATACACGTACAGGATTTTTGTAAGTACATTATGTGATGCTTTCGTTTTAACACAATATTTTTTACCATAACTGCAAAATAAATTATGAGAGTATCATGCATATTTTTATTGCCGTCGCTCAATGTTTAATTTCTGGAAAAATACAATTGCTGCTCACAAAACATGGTTACCAGAATTTCTGCATGGTTTAAATGTAAGACTTCATAGCAGGAAATCATTTTTTATAAATCATCTTAGACAGTGCATGCCATAGCATCACACCATTGCAATCAATAACCTTAATGTAATTTATTTTCTTATGGGAGATTTGCATCTTTCCCATGAAGCTAATGGAATATTTCAGACTCTGGAATATGTCTCACATACCTCTCCATCTGTAGTGGCGTGCAAAAACATTTATGCAGTAGCGTTGCTGTACAAATTATTTAAAATGAGAACATTATTATTATTATAACAGCGTTATCTTAAATGTGAAAATATATATAAACAGATTTTTCACAGGCTGCCTTTAACCCCTTAATGACCACAGCACTTTTCCATTTTCTGTCCGTTTGGGACCAAGGCTATTTTTACATTTTTGCGGTGTTTGTGTTTAGCTGTAATTTTCCTCTTACTCATTTACTGTACCCACACATATTATATACCGTTTTTCTCGCCATTAAATGGACTTTCCAAAGATACCATTATTTTCATCATATCTTATAATTTACTTTAAAAAAAATTATAAAATATGAGAAAAAAATGGAAAAAAACACACTTTTTCTAACTTTGACCCCCAAAATCTGTTATACATCTGCAACCACCAAAAAACACCCATGCTAAATAGTTTCTAAATTTTGTCCTGAGTTTAGAAATACCCAATGTTTACACGTTCTTTGCTTTTTTTGTAAGTTATAGGGCCATAAATACAAGTAGCACTTTGCTATTTCCAAACCATTTTTTTTTTCAAGATTAGCGCTAGTTACATTAGAACACTAATATCTTTCAGGAATCCCTGAATATCTATTGACATGTATATATTTTTTTTTAGTAAACATCCCAAAGTATTGATCTAGGCCAATTTTGGTATATTTCATGCCACCATTTCACCGCCAAATGCGATCAAATACAAAAAATCGTTCACTTTTTCACAAATTTTTTCACAAACTTTAGGTTTCTCACTGAAATTATTTACAAACAGCTTGTGCAATTATGGCATAAATGATTGTAAATTTTTCTTTGGGATCCCCTTTGTTCAGAAATAGCAGACATATATGGCTTTGGTGTTGCTTTTTGGTAATTAAAAGGATGCTAAATGCCACTGTGCACCACACGGGTATTATGCCCAGCAGTAAAGGGGTTAATTAGGGAGCATGTAGGGAGCTTTTTGGGGTAATTTTAGCTTTAGTGTAGTGTAGTAGACAACCCCAAGTAATGATCTAGGCCCATTTTGGTATATTTCATGCCACCATTTCACCGCCAATTGCGATCAAATTAAAAAAAAAGTTAAATTTTTCACAATTTTAGGTTTCTCACTGAAATCATTTACAAACAGCTTGTGCAATTATGGCACAAATTGTTGTAAATGCTTCTCTGGGATCCCCTTTGTTCAGAAATAGCAGACATATATGGCTTTGGCGTTGCTTTTTGGTACTTAGAAGGCCGCTAAATGCCGCTGCGCATCACACGTGTAGTATAGCTAGCAGTGAAGGGGTTAATTAGGAAGTTTGTAGGGAGCTTGCAGGGTTAATTTTAGCTTTAGTGTAGAGATCAGCCTCCCACCTGACACATCAGACCCCCTGATCCCTCCCAAACAGCTCCCTTCCCTCCCCCACCCCACAATTGTCCCCGCCATCTTAAGTACTGGCAGCAACTCTGCCAGTACTAAAATAAAATATATATTTAGGCTTTTTGGGGGTTTTTTTAAGCATATTTACATATGCTGCTGTGTAGGAGCCCCCCTTAGCCCCCAACCTGGCTGATCCCCCACCAAACAGCTGTCTAACCCTCCCCCTCTGCCTTAATGGCCGCCATCTTGGGTACTGGCAGCTGTCTGCCAGTACCCAGTTTATAAAAAAAATAGTTGCTTTATTATTTATTATTATTATTATCCCCCATTTTCTGTAGTGTAGCTCCCCTACCCACCAAAGAACAAACCCCCACCCCCTCCTAGATACCTTTGACTGGGTTTGTTTTAAAAATAAAAAGCTTTACACAAACTTTTACCACAGTCTTTTCTGTAGTGTAGCGGTTCCCACCCGCTCCCGCCCCGTGCACGCGCCCGCCCGCCGCCCGACGTGCACGCGCCTGTGTGCGCCCCCATCCCCGATCCCGCCCCCCTCTACATTACCCGGCCCATCGATGGCCGCCCACCCGCCTCCCAAGTCAGCTCCCACCCACCAACGTTACCGGCCACCGATGTCTGGTGCAGAGAGGGCCACAGAGTGGCTCTCTCTGCACCGGATGGCCATTTAAGGTTATTGCAGGATGCCTCCATATCGAGGCATCACTGCAATAACCGGAAAGCAGCTGGAAGCGAGCAGGATCGCTTCCAGCTGCTTTCCACACCGAGGACGTGCAGGGTACGTTCTCAGGCATTAACTGCCTTTTTTCTGAGGACGTACCCTGCACGTCCTCGGTCGTTAAGGGGTTAAAGAAGCAAATAATACGTAATAATAATTAAATTGAAATATCTTTGCTAATTGATTCCGTATTGATGATTAGGATTGCCTGTGTCAGCATTAGTTTTTGGTGTATATTTAAATTTTCACATTCAAAGGTTGTATGCTGAATGTTCCCCTTGACATTCGCTCTGCCATTTAAATGTTTCTATAACACAAATGTTAACATTCAAATACTAAATGTAACAATTGCATATTTGAATATTACATTTGAATATGTTGATAGATTAATAATGCAATGTTGCATTTCATTAAAGGGACAAATTAAAAGGGATACTAAACCCAATTTTTTTCTTTCGTGATTCAGACAGATCATGCAATTTTAAGCAACTTTCTACTTTACTCCTGAAAAAGCAGGAATCTAAGCTAAGGAACTGGCTCATTTTTGGTTCAGAACATGGGTTGCACTTGCTGATGCACCTTGCACTTGCTGGCTAAATGTACCCACCAATCAGCAAGCGCTATCCAGGGTACTGAACCAAAAATGGACCGGCTCCTTACCTTAAATTCCTGCTTTTTTCATATAAAGATAGCAAGAGAATGAAGAAAATTGATGATAGGAGTAAACTAAAAAGTCACTTAAAATTGCATGATCTGTCTGAATCATGAAAGAAAGAAAAAATGTGTTTAGTATCCCTTTAACATTTTTTTTTAGCTATGAATGACAAATGGTTTGTCAAACTGACACTTATTTAGAATGAACGTAACTAACAGTCATTCATTTTATCAAATGTGTTGAAATATTTCTCATCCCTAGACAAAATATTGGAATCGTATCCATGTGTCTGAGATTTAATGTTAGGAAAACTTTAGGCCAGCAATTATTTCTCAAATATAAATAATTCATAAAACAAATACGCATCACTACTTAAAGTGATATATTGCATATTTTTTCCCATCTAAAGTGGGTACATGAAGAGTTAATGTTATGTTTGGTGTTATAAGTGCGGGATTGCAAGTGAACATTAAAAAGGACACAAAACCCACATTTTTTCTTTCATGATTCAGACAGAGGATGTGATTTTAAACAACTTTCCAATTTACTTATTTTATCTCATTTCTTTTGTTCCCTTGGTTTCTTTGAAAAGAAAACAATTGGGTTTCATGTCCCTTTAATTTAGTTTAAGATTTTTTTGGTATTAAATTTAAGACCATGTTTGAAAGGTACAATTACTGTACTGAATTGCTCCGAAATATCTTTTCATTAAAAAACAAATGTGAATATTATAGGCTGAGAAAATGTTGACATCAACATAGCAGAAGCCATCAGCTGTGAAACACAAGCCCCTCCCCCAATGTGTTCTCCAATTTCTTTTCAAATGACTTAAAGGGACATGGAACACTGTTTTCTTTCATGATTCATACAGAGCATATATTTTTAAAACAACTTTGCGATTTACTTCTGTTATCAAATTTTCTTCATTCTCTTGGTATCCTTTGTTGAAGGAGCGAGGAGCAGCAATTAACTACTGGGAGCGCTAGCTGAACACATGAAGTGAGCCAATGAAGAGGAAGCAACCTATCAGCAGCTAGCTCCCAGTAATGCATTGCTGCTCCTACCCAGGTATGCTTTTCAAGAAAGGATACAAAGAGAAGAAATACAATTTTATAATAGAAGTACTTTGGAATTATAAAAGAAAACAAATGTATGGGTTTCACGTCTCTTTAAAGTGAAATAAAACACATATGAAAGAGCACAGTATAAACTTATTTATACATTAAAGTGGTTTATTGTGGTTTTTAAACTAAAAGGAAGTGCACACCGAACGACTCATTGTTCTCTTGGGATCTTTTTTTTTTAAAGCAGGGACGTAAGCTCAGGAGCGTGCACGTGTCTGGAGCACTATATGGCAGCAGTTTTGCAAGAATGTCATCCATTTGCAAGAGCACTAGATGGCAGCACTATTTCCTGGATAAACTAGTTTTGTTTTCATGCTTGTGGAGGCGTGTCCCTGTTAGCCAATGGAACTGCCAGAGTCGCATGCAATTCCTTTTTATTTCAATACAATTTAAATGTCTTTGACCTGCTCTTTCATATGAACTGAAGATTTTAAAAAAAATATATATATATATATATCTCAGATAATGAAATTAATTTCTGGAGCTCATTAACACAGGGGGATGTCTTCTATAGTGTCCCTTTAAAGGACCCGTAAATACATTAGATTTGCATAATCAACAAATGCATGATAAGAAGACAATGCAATTGCACTTAGTCTGAACTTCACATGAGTAGTAGATTTTTTTCTGACAAATTTTAAAGTTATGTCGAGTTCCACTCCCCCTGTACCATGTGACAGCCATCAGCCAATCACAAATGCATGTACATATAGTCTGTTAATTCTTGCACATGCTCAGTAGGAGCTGGTGACTCAAAAAGTATAAATATGAAATGACTGCACATTTTGTTAATGGAAGTAAATTGGAAAGTGGTTTAAATTGCACGCTCTGATTCATAAAAGTTTAATTTGACCTAAGTGTCCCTTTAATTGGTTATTGCATTGTTTTCAGTCTTCTCCTGATAATTATATGATAATTGTCATGACAACAAAACATTTTATACAAAAGGAATTATATAACATAATGTAAAATTACCTCCATTATTAGTAACATTAACCTCTTGCAGTTCAAAGATAGAAATCTGTGATACAGGCAGCACAGTCTAGAAGAAAAAACCTCAGTAAAAGCAACAGGTAAGCACTTAAAGGGCCACTAAACCCAAAATCTTTCTTTCATGATTCAGATAGAGAATAGAAATTTAAACAACATTACAATTTACTTCCATTATTTATTTTGCTTCATTTTTTAAATATCCTTAGTTGAAGAAAAAGCAATGCACATGGTGAGCCAATCACACGATGCTTCTATGTGCAGCAACCAATCAGCAGCTAGTGAGCATATCTAGATATGCTTTTCATCAAAGAATATCAAGAGAATAAAACAAATTAGATAATATAAGTAAATTAGAAAGATGTTTAAAATTGCATTCTCTTTCTAAATCATAAAAGAAAAAATGTGGGTGGCATGCCCCTTTAAGAGATGCAGCGTATGTCTGATTACAAAACAGATCTGGAACAGCACAAAATGGTGACTGGCCACTTTCTTGCAGACGTGGAAGTGACTCATATAACTGATGTGTATATATATATATATATATATATATATATATATATATATATATATATATATATATATATATATATATATATATATATATATATATATATATATATATATATATATATATATATATATATATATATATATATATATATCTCTATTTTAGTGAATCTATTCTATGTTCCAGAACTTGGGTGCAGCTTTGCTTAAAAGTGGACATTCATTTTTCAGTATTCATTCGAAACAAATTAATTAATGCAAAATGTGTTAATTTATTCATGTGGGCCTTGTACAAAAAACATAATTTATGCTTACCTGATAAATTCCTTTCTTCTGTTGTGTGATCAGTCCACGGGTCATCATTACTTCTGGGATATTAGCTGCTCCCCTACAGGAAGTGCAAGAGGATTCACCCAGCAGAGTTGCTATATAGCTCCTCCCCTCTACGTCACCTCCAGTCATTCGACCAAAGACCAACGAGAAAGGAGAAACCAAGGGTGTAGTGGTGACTGAATTATAATTTAAAAAATATGCACCTGCCTTAAAAACAGGGCGGGCCGTGGACTGATCACACAACAGAAGAAAGGAATTTATCAGGTAAGCATAAATTATGTTTTCTTCTGTTATGTGTGATCAGTCCACGGGTCATCATTACTTCTGGGATACCAATACCAAAGCAAAAGTACACGGATGACGGGAGGGATAGGCAGGCTCATTATACAGAAGGAACCACTGCCTGAAGAACCTTTCTCCCAAAAATAGCCTCCGAAGAAGCAAAAGTGTCAAATTTGTAAAATTTGGAAAAAGTATGAAGCGAAGACCAAGTTGCAGCCTTGCAAATCTGTTCAACAGAGGCCTCATTCTTAAAGGCCCAAGTGGAAGCCACAGCTCTAGTGGAATGAGCTGTAATTCTTTCAGGAGGCTGCTGTCCAGCAGTCTCATAGGCTAAACGTATTAAGCTACGAAGCCAAAAAGAGAGAGAGGTAGCCGAAGCTTTTTGACCTCTCCTCTGTCCAGAATAAACGACAAACAGGGAAGAAGTTTGGCGAAAATCTTTAGTTGCCTGCAAGTAGAACTTGAGGGCACGAACTACATCCAGATTGTGTAGAAGACGTTCCTTCTTTGAAGAAGGATTTGGACACAAGGATGGAACAACAATCTCTTGATTGATATTCCTGTTAGTGACTACCTTAGGTAAGAACCCAGGTTTAGTACGCAGAACTACCTTGTCTGAGTGAAAGATCAGATAAGGAGAATCACAATGTAGGGCTGATAACTCAGAGACTCTTCGAGCCGAGGAAATAGCCATTAAAAATAGAACTTTCCAAGATAACAATTTTATATCAATGGAATGAAGGGGTTCAAACGGAACACCCTGTAAAACGTTAAGAACTAAGTTTAAACTCCATGGCGGAGCAACAGTTTTAAACACAGGCTTGATCCTAGTTAAAGCCTGACAAAAGGCTTGGATGTCTGAATTTTCTGACAGACGCCTGTGAAACAAGATGGACAGAGCTGAAATCTGTCCCTTTAATGAGCTAGCCGATAAACCCTTTTCTAAACCTTCTTGTAGAAAAGACAATATCCTTGGAATCCTAACCTTACTCCAGGAGTAATCTTTGGATTCACACCAGTATAGGTATTTACGCCATATTTTATGGTAAATCTTTCTGGTAACAGGCTTCCTAGCCTGTATCAGGGTATCAATAACCGACTCAGAAAAACCACGTTTTGATAAAATCAAGCGTTCAATTTCCAAGCAGTCAGCTTCAGAGAAGTTAGACTTTGATGTTTGAATGGACCCTGAATCAGAAGGTCCTGTCTTAGAGGTAGAGACCAAGGCGGACAGGATGACATGTCCACTAGATCTGCATACCAAGTCCTGCGCGGCCATGCAGGCGCTATTAGAATCACTGATGCTTTCTCCTGTTTGATTTTGGCAATCAATCGAGGAAGCAGCGGGAAGGGTGGAAACACATAAGCCATCCTGAAGTTCCAAGGTGCTGTCAAAGCATCTATCAGAACCGCTCCCGGATCCCTGGATCTGGATCCGTAGCGAGGAAGTTTGGCGTTCTGGCGAGACGCCATGAGATCTATCTCTGGTTTGCCCCAACGTTGAAGTATTTGGGCAAAGACCTCCGGATGAAGTTCCCACTCCCCCGGATGAAGAGTCTGGCGACTCAAGAAATCCGCCTCCCAGTTCTCCACTCCCGGGATGTGGATTGCTGACAGATGGCAAGAGTGAGACTCTGCCCAGCGAATTATCTTTGATACTTCTATCATTGCTAGGGAGCTTCTTGTCCCTCCTTGATGGTTGATGTAAGCTACAGTCGTGATGTTGTCCGACTGAAACCTGATGAACCCCCGAGTCTTTAACTGGGGCCAAGCTAGAAGGGCATTGAGAACTGCTCTCAATTCCAGAATGTTTATTGGCAGGAGACTTTCCTCCTGACTCCATTGTCCCTGAGCCTTCAGAGAATTCCAGACAGCGCCCCAACCTAGAAGGCTGGCGTCTGTTGTTACAATTGTCCAGTCCGGCCTGCTGAACGGCATCCCCCTGGACAGATGTGGCCGAGAAAGCCACCATAGAAGAGAGTTTCTGGTCTCTTGATCCAGATTCAGAGTGGGGGACAAATCTGAGTAATCCCCATTCCACTGACTCAGCATGCACAATTGCAGCGGTCTGAGATGTAGGCGTGCAAAGGGAACTATGTCCATTGCAGCTACCATTAAGCCGATCACCTCCATGCATTGAGCTACTGACGGGAGTTGAATGGAATGAAGGACACGGCATGCATTTAGAAGCTTTGTTAATCTGTCTTCTGTCAGATAAATCTTCATTTCTACAGAATCTATAAGAGTCCCCAAGAATGGAACTCTTGTGAGAGGAAAGAGAGAACTCTTCTTTTCGTTCACTTTCCATCCGTGCGACCTTAGAAATGCCAGAACTAACTCTGTATGAGACTTGGCAGTTTGAAAGCTTGAAGCTTGTATCAGAATGTCGTCTAGGTACGGAGCTACCGAAATTCCTCGCGGTCTTAGTACCGCCAGAAGGGCACCCAGAACCTTTGTAAAGATTCTTGGAGCCGTAGCCAATCCGAATGGAAGGGCTACAAACTGGTAATGCCTGTTTAAGAAGGCAAACCTTAGATACCGGTAATGATCTTTGTGAATCGGTATGTGAAGGTAAGCATCCTTTAAATCCACTGTGGTCATGTACTGACCCTCTTGGATCATGGGTAAGATTGTCCGAATAGTTTCCATTTTGAACGATGGAACTCTTAGGAATTTGTTTAGGATCTTTAAATCCAAGATTGGCCTGAAAGTTCCCTCTTTTTTGGGAACCACAAATAGGTTTGAGTAAAACCCTTGTCCTTGTTCCGACCGCGGAACCGGATGGATCACTCCCATTAATAATAGATCTTGTACACAGCGTAGAAACGCGTCTTTCTTTATTTGGTTTGTTGACAACCTTGACAGATGAAATCTCCTTCTTGGGGGAGAGGATTTGAAGTCTAGAAGGTATCCCTGAGATATGATCTCTAGCGCCCAGGGATCCTGGACATCTCTTGCCCAAGCCTGGGCGAAGAGAGAGAGTCTGCCCCCCACTAGATCCGGTCCCGGATCGGGGGCCCTCGGTTCATGCTGTCTTTGGGACAGCAGCAGGTTTACTGGCCTGCTTGCCCTTGTTCCAGGACTGATTAGGCTTCCAGCCTTGTCTGTAACGAGCAACAGCTCCTCCCTGTTTTGGTGCAGTGGAAGTTGGCGCTGCTCCTGCTTTGAAATTCCGAAAGGGACGAAAATTAGACTGTCTAGCCTTAGCTTTGGCTTTGTCTTGAGGTAGGGCGTGGCCCTTACCTCCTGTAATGTCAGCAATAATTTCTTTCAAACCGGGCCCAAATAAAGTTTGCCCCTTGAAAGGTATACTAAGTAATTTGGACTTAGAAGTTACATCAGCCGACCAGGATTTTAGCCACAGCGCTCTGCGTGCCTGAATGGCGAATCCTGAATTCTTAGCCGTAAGTTTGGTTAAATGTACTACGGCCTCCGAAATGAATGAATTAGCTAGTTTAAGGACTCTAAGCCTGTCCGTAATGTCGTCCAGCGTAGCTGAACTAAGGTTCTCTTCCAGAGACTCAATCCAAAATGCTGCCGCAGCCGTGATCGGCGCGATGCATGCAAGGGGTTGTAATATAAAACCTTGTTGAATAAACATTTTCTTAAGGTAACCCTCTAATTTTTTATCCATAGGATCTGAAAAAGCACAGCTATCCTCCACCGGGATAGTGGTACGCTTAGCTAAAGTAGAAACTGCTCCCTCCACCTTAGGGACCGTTTGCCATAAGTCCCGTGTGGTGGCGTCTATTGGAAACATCTTTCTAAATATTGGAGGGGGTGAGAACGGCACACCGGGTCTATCCCACTCCTTAGTAACAATTTCAGTTAATCTCTTAGGTATAGGAAAAACGTCAGTACTCGCCGGTACCGCAAAGTATTTATCCAACCTACACATTTTCTCTGGTATTGCAACAGCGTTACAATCGTTGAGAGCTGCTAAAACCTCCCCTAGTAATACACGGAGGTTTTCCAATTTAAATTTAAAATTTGAAATATCTGAATCCAATCTGTTTGGATCAGAACCGTCACCTACAGAATGAAGCTCTCCGTCCTCATGCTCTGCAAGCTGTGACGCAGTATCAGACATGGCCCTAGAATTATCAGCGCACTCTGTTCTCACCCCAGAGTGATCACGCTTGCCTCTTAGTTCTGGTAATTTAGCCAAAACTTCAGTCATAACAGTAGCCATATCTTGTAATGTTATCTGTAATGGCTGCCCAGATGTACTAGGCGCCATAATATCACGCACCTCCCGGGCGGGAGATGCAGGTACTGACACGTGAGGCGAGTTAGTCGGCATAACTCTCCCCTCGCTGTTTGGTGAAATTTGTTCAATTTGTACAGATTGGCTTTTATTTAAGGTAGCATCAATACAGTTAGTACATAAATTTCTATTGGGCTCCACCTTGGCATTGGAACAAATGACACAGGTATCTTCCTCTGAATCAGACATGTTTAACACACTAGCAATAAACATGCAACTCGGTTACAATTTTATTTAATAAAAACGTACTGTGCCTCAAGAAGCACTAAACTATTAAATGACAGTTGAAATAATGAACTGAAAAACAGTTATAGCATCACTCTTAACAAACAACACAACTTTTTAGCAAAGGTTTGTTCCCATTAGTAAAATAACACTAATTAAATTTTAAACAACGTTTAAAATCACAGTCACTATATAAGTCTCACAGCTCTGCTGAGAGAATCTACCTCCCTTCAAAGAAGTTTGAAGACCCCTGAGTTCTGTTAGAGATGAACCGGATCATGCAGAAAAACTGACTGGAAATTTTTGATGCGTAGCAAAGAGCGCCAAAAACGGCCCCTCCCTCTCACACACAGCAGTGAGAGAGAAACGAAACTGTCATAATTAACACAAGCAAACTGCCAAGTGGAAAATAATGCCCAAATACTTATTCACTCAGTACCTCATTAATGCAAACGATTCTACATTCCAGCAAAAACGTTTAACATGAAAAATACCTAATAAAAGGTTTAATGTACTTTTACAGAGTAATTCCGGTGAAATACCATCCCCAGAATACTAAAGTGTAGAGTATACATACATGTTCATTATAACGGTATGGCAGGATTTTTTCATCAATTCCATTCAGAAAATAACAACTGCGACATACCTCAATGCAGATTCAACTGCCCGCTGTCCCCTGATCTGAAGCTTTTACCTCCCTCAGATGGCCGAGAAACAGCAATATGATCTTAACTACTCCGGTTAAAATCATAAGAAAAACTCTGGTAGATTCTTCTTCAAACTCTGCCAGAGAGGTAATAACACGCTCCGGTGCTATTGTAAAATAACAAACTTTTGATTGAAGTTCTAAAAACTAAGTATAATCACCATAGTCCTCTCACACCTCCTATCTAGTCTTTGGGTGCAAGAGAATGACTGGAGGTGACGTAGAGGGGAGGAGCTATATAGCAACTCTGCTGGGTGAATCCTCCTGCACTTCCTGTAGGGGAGCAGCTAATATCCCAGAAGTAATGATGACCCGTGGACTGATCACACATAACAGAAGAAATATTAGCTCTATAGTGTGTTAAGACCACTCGAGCTCTATCAATATCGCTTCCATTTTTGTACTTGTGTTATGTATCACTCAAGCGATAGTCTAGGGTGCGCTAACATCTGCATGACTGATTGTGCGAGTACGCTCTGTCTCTCGCATATTAGACTCCAAAGGGGGCACACAAGAAAAGTTGTGTTATCTAATGCTTTAGAGCTAAGCGATGGTGCACAAGTAGTGAAGTTCTTTGCCTAGATCTGGGCTCCTTAAAATTAGGTCTCGTAGCCCTGGTTTAGAGTCCTAAAGACACCCATTGGTGCCCACCACAACACTTAAGATTTAGCCTGTTGCCGCTGAATGTTTTCTAGGCCTCACAGCTTTGAAATACAAAAGTTACTGGCTGCTAAATTTATGGGCTGGCTCCTAGATTTTAAACAAATTTGTCAAGTCCTGATGTAGGATGTTGCGTTTCACTAAATGCACTTCAGCTTCTCTAAAGTGTGGAAAACCTTCAATATTCTGATATAAATTACAGGAAAAACAGGCAAAATAACTATTGAAAGTACATTGCAATTTTGTTTCACTTTGGATTATTAAGCATTTTATGGGGAATTCAGTTTTGCTTTTACTGCTACTTTAACAAGTTTCTCTATAACAAATTTTGTATTCGTTCAGTTTTCATTTTCAAACGAATAAAGAAAAATGCACGTATAATTAAAAAAAAAATAGTTATTAACACCTTAAACAGAGAGTTTGTGTTACATCTTTCTTTAGCATCCAAGGGGTTAACATATCACAATCATTAGATTCAGGTAAAATAAGTTATATTTCCTAAATCATAATGTGGTCATTGCCCAATTTGCCCCCAATGCTGACCTTTATTGATTTTATTCAATAGATTAAACAGGGAAAGGAGAAGTTGAATATAGCTTCATTATTAATTACTGTTAAAAACAGCATTTCGGTGTCTTTAAATCTGATTATATTTTAAAGTCAGAATTGAACTTAAATCATTTAGATAGAGCATTACTTTTATTAAATTTCTAATGTACTTATATTATCACATTTGCTAATGCTCTTTTTTCATCCTTCGTTGAAGTAACAGCAATAAAAATGTTAGTAGCAAAAACACTGCCGACATAGGGCTAGATTATGACCGGCACGCTAACTGTTATGCACAGGAGATAAGGGGTACATTATATATCGCTTCCTATCTTTAAACATTTTTTTTGGCCACTCTGTCTACCTGCAGCGCATTACACATGCTCCGGCCCCTACGATGTCACTGCCATTCACAGCAGTGAATAGTTTTCTCCTGGCTCTCACTCCTGCCGCAGCTGTACCTAAATCGTATGCACCAGCGTCATTGCACTCGGACAAATGGAGAATAGGGAGCGCATGTGAGACAGTCCTTAGAGTATTTGCATAATATTATATAAGCACTTCTGATTGGCCACGGGGCGGGATACGAACGCACTATAGCACAGCTTTTTTGTCTGGGTGGCCCAGTGCATCAAGGGGAATGGGCGAGGGAGCAGCGAAAAAAAAAAAGTTAAAAAATAAAAATCTTCATTATAATTATTATGATTGCCATCTATTTTTGTTTTTATTAAGGAGTTCTAGCTGCTTATCGACCCAATTCACCATGAGTAAACTGGTCCTTTAATAAAGTGTTTAACTGTGTATTGTAAAGTTTTCACTGTCCATTGTTCTTCACATAGGGGAATATGTTTTGAGTATTTTTAAATATATATATATAAATGTATGGGTATATATTACCACAACAAAAAAAAATACCATCAGATATATGTAGAAATATTTATTTAAGAATAAATAACACATACTCTGCTATGTGAAGAACATTGGAATGTGAAATACTCATATATCATGTTGGGCATTAGGAATTTTTCCACTTTTTGCGCTCCATTGAAGTATATTTGGGGGGGAATACATTAATTAAGTTGCAATTTATAAAAACATATAATACGCACGCTACCCAAATTGTGCAAAAAGCTTACTTCTAGCAAAGTTAACATGCTAGCGGGATCGCTACTTTGCTCTCCACTCGTAAACTAGCCCATAGAGTGTTAAAGATACATGCACACTCCTATAAGCCTACTAGGTTAACTCTACGGCAAAATATACCAGGGAAATTAAGCAAATTTGATAATAGGAGTAAATTGGAAAGTGGTTTTAAATCGCACAATCTATATTACCATGAATGCTTCATTTTTATTTTACTGCCCCTTTAACATAAACAAACATGATTGAGCAAAATTGATTAATTCAAAACGATTGATTTAGAAAAAATATTGAAAACAGATGGTTTTAAGTAACAATATAATGAGAATATTTATTTTAACATAACTGCTGAGCTTTCGGTCTGCTAAAAATAGAGATATTTACTTTAAGGATTTTCCTCTGAGTTCAGTGTAGCTATTCTGAGCAATGCTTTCACCAACTGGATGTGTGTGTCACATCACTGAATATTCCTAAACAATACCTTATTAAAAAAAACTAAGAGGCAAAAACTTGAGCTTGGGATATTATAATATATGAAATATATCACACAATACACAAATTAATATGAAATTTGATATAAAGGGGTGTGTCTTAATTATCTAAGAGAAAAAAAACAGACATTTCTGTATATTACTTGACTCTCAATATATACGCAAGTAGAAACACATAGTTTATCACATAAAGTAATAGACAGAGGACATCCTGAACAATGCACACAGAAGGGTATAGAACACTCTATATACCAGTCCTGTATACATGTCTAGGATACATAGGTGTACTGCCATTTAACACTACAATATCTTAGCTACCATTTGATTGAAAAAAAAATTAAATCACCCAGCATTATTTTGTAAAAAGATATCCTATACTGCATCTTGTGCTACCTGCAAGACAGGGAAATATACATTCAAGCACTGATTTATAAACATGCACGGATGACATGAAACGAGGAGAGACTTGTTCCAGAATAGAAGTCAAAGGAAATGGTTGAAATGCATAGTTTTATTTAAAAGAGACACAAAACACATTTTTTTTCTTTCATGATTCAGGTAGAACATTGTATTTGAAATAACTTTACAGTTTATTTATTTTATCTAATCTGTTTTGTTTGCTTTATATCCTTTGTTGAAAGTATATCTAGGTAGACCTAGAAGCTGCCGATTGGTGCCTTAACATATATGCCTCTTGTCATTAGCCGTGAATTAGCTCCCAGTAGTGCACTGACACTCCAACAAAGGATACCAAGAGAATGAAGCAAACTGGAAAGTTGTTTAAAATTGTATGTTCTATCTGAATCATGAAAGAAAAATGTTGGGTTTATCTGTCCCTTTAACAGCTACAAAACTTTATAACAGGTTTTTAAAGTGAATTTAAGATCAGTAGTAATCTAGGGATGAATGGACTCAGCATGGCCTCTGAGGATACCAAGATCTCCTTTATGTGGTAATTGTAGTTAGTAAGATACTGCAACTTCATTACGAAGCTGTAAAGTGTCATTTTAAAGAGATATTAGAAAACAAATATGATATGGTATAATTTATTAGCGCCTGTCATTATCCCCGTTACTGATCTTAGCAATACGTTTAACATCCAAAAAGAACAACCACTGGTCATTGGCTGGAATCTGCAACTACTGCTCCTTATTGGATCACTTGTGATATCCTGTTTAGGAGGTGCAATGCTTGCAACTCCCAAACAGAAATATATTAATGTGTTTAACTCATTGCAGGACTTAAACACAAGGCTAGGACCAGTAAAGAGAAATCTGTGTTCTCTATAAGAATCAGATGATGTAATTGTTATATTAAAAAAAAAGTCTTCAAGCTGATACAGAAATAAAAAATTCTCTATGTTGCAGTAAACCTTTAGTAGAGTTGTACGTAACCTATATATTCTCTAGCTGCATCATTGCATATTCCCTGACCAGAGCATAACGAATATTCACGTCCCAGTGATCATCTATTGCTTTTTTGGCACAAGGAAGAGAAGGGAAATTCCTAACAGAATATCTGTGAAGGCCGAGTAATGGTGCGGCACAGATGTCTTAAATACGAAAGTGAAAAAACAAAGAACCATGTAAACAAGAACTCATGCTGCAGGAACGAGGGCACTGAAAGATAAAGCCCCACGCGCCTGGCCATGTGATTTACACAAAAGCACCGGTCTCTTGTTACCAGTAAGTGCTTAACAGCTCCCCAAAACAGGAAGGTCAGTCAGAGAGTTCCCCATAACAAATGTGCAAAAATACACTTTAGCCAGAATAGGAAATTACATCACATATTTATTAGCAACGTTTGTTATATGTTTGTATATGAAAGTACTAATGACAGCTAATTTTGTGTTAAAGGGACAGAGTATAAAGTGTATGGGAAATTGCTCATTGAGATTCATTTTTGTATATGAAATAGACGTTTTTGGTCATTGAAACTTAAATCTATTGTTCTGAAGAACAAGTCCATCTAAATGCTCTGAGATTGCAGAAATAGCAGACTTACTGCTGCCTAATCTTATCTCTCTATATATACATAAAATAGCTTCTTATTCTATCTATCCATCCATCATGGCCAATACTTAGAAACAGTAATTGAAAATGAAAATTTTAGTATCCATCACTTCCAAATGGGAATGCGATTGCTTTTTGTGACTCTTGTTTACATAGCTTTTCTATAGAAAATAGAACATTATTTATATTTTGCATATTTTACACAGTTTAAAAGTTACATAATATTTTAAAAATCCCATAGGAATAATATCAGGTCAGAGCAGGTCAATAACCATGTTTACTAACCAGCTGATTATTTCACCTGTGCTACAGTTCTGATCTCATGAAAACCTGGCCTGTTAGGGAGGCCTAAGACGACAAGTTTGAAAACCCCTGATAGAGTGATGCAGCCTCTGCAATAATCTAAAGCTCCCAACCTGTCTTAAGCAACTTAACCCAAAACAGGCAGATGTCAAAACAGCTGACAATATCACCAGTATGTGACTGTGCACTGCTTCTGTTGTATACTAACCCCAACCAAATAATAACACTGAAAATGTCAGCATCATCACCTGTTAGTGAGCACCGTTACTGTCAGAGAATGTGTGTGAATGCACAAGATGGCTGCGCTCAGTATAAAGAGGTGGCGCGTCAGCATCTGTCACCTTTATGTTGTGGGAGAAAAAATGTCTTTGAAGTGAGCTGAAGGCACAGGAATAAATTCAATAACCTGGTGAATAGCGACCATTATATTGTAGTTATGCCCAGTGGGTTAATGTCCCTTTAACTAATTTACAACTGTCCCTAACTCGCCCCAGCAGAGCAGTTAAAATGAATAGGCTTTTAAAGGACCAGTCAACACAGCACAAAACCAAAACAAATATACAGCCACATAGATGATTACGTTTATAATGTATATGAGCATTCAAAATAAAAAACTTAGTAAAATTATTATAAAACTTACTTTTCTGTGAGTGACAAGTTTTGTCTTCCAATCCAAGATTAGCCTATTTGCATTTTTTCCCCATTGTGTGTGCATGTGAGCGTGCACGTGACCCCCTCGCACGTGCACGTGACCCCCCCCCCCCTCGGGTGTGCACTATTGTTTTTATAATTTACAAGCAGGCACAGCATGAAAGGGAGCAGCTCTGCTGAAGAGCTTGTAGAGCAGGAGTGTCCTTTGACAGTGTCCTTTATTGAAGAGCAGTAATGCCCTACTACTAAAATCCAATCTTCATCAGCCACCAAACAGCAGCTCTCTCCCAGTGTCTTACTGCTCTTCAACAAAGGATGTGCAGTTACTTTGCATTATTATTAATTGTTATCATTTTAGTTTTATTTATTTTTGTATTATTTGCCTTGATTAACTTATTTATTTCTATTCCACATCTAAGTGTTATAGATCTTGAGCAGCACCAAATTACAGTGTGGACAGTGCACAAGCTTTTATGTGCACTGCTTCACCAAAGAAGCACGGTCCCGATGTGCTGGTGATGCGTGACGTCACACCACTTCCAGTTTTGCATGTGCATTGAAAGGAAAATTCATATACGTATATGCATTTTCCATTTGTGAACCACATCCACGTGACCATGGAGGACAAGGAAAGCAGCAAAAAGTTTAAAACAATCGTTTATGGAGCCTGCTTGCAGTTAATTAAAAAGGTACAGCTCAACAATTATTTTTTTAGGCAGAATTGATTTGTAATGGTGCCCTGTATTGTTGACTGGTCCTTTAAGCTTAGGGAAACCTAGGTTACACCTCTGCAGTGCCCATAACTTTATGGAGACTTTTCACTTCAGTGTTCTACCCAGGACCTTTTTAGACAACAAGGCTAGTTATAATCATAATGTTAGCATAACATGCTTTGCATTTGTTATTGGATAAAGCCAGTTAGCAACACATATGTAGCCGAGTTAGCCTTGAGAAGCAAGTGCATTTCAAGTTCTGAGAATCAGAGCTAAAGTACGAGAAAAGGGGAAAAAGAGATAATGAAATTATATTGTAAAGCTTTTTTTTTTTTTATTATGCATAAACAAACATGTTATATAAAAAGGAGGTATTTACTGTCCTTGAAAGTCAAATAAGAACAAGCACTATTTTTCCCCACCTTGAGTACAATGTAACAAACATTCCCCAAGGCTTTGTCAGGTTTTATGATTACTTTACAAATTGCTGGGGTGTGTTTGTTGTCCAACAAATTGGAAACGTTTATTCAACATAAACATCTGAACTTCTAAAGGTTTCTCTTTCATTTTTAGATGTAGATACATTTGCTGTTGGATTTGGCTCAAATGAGTAATTACAACTCACCTTGGAAAAATGTTTCAAGTCACTAAATTGGTACTTTTTTGTTTAAGAGATTAAGAGAATACTGATAAGTGAAAAACAATAGGCCAAAACATATAGGAGTGGGTCTAAAGCTCTAGAAAAAAAAAAACTGGCTTAAAAGGGACAGTCAAGTCAAAATGAAAACTTTCATGATTCAGATAGAGCATGTTTTATCAGAAGAGCGACTTCAGACTAGCGAACAGAAGTGACGTTCCGTCAGCTGTCTGATAACAAATAGATACCGCGCATGGGCTCCTCAGCTCCAAAGCGACTACGTCACAACACAGCACATTCTTCAACAATGAACGGCAGCGTGCACTAAAGTTCGCTCTTCTGATTGAACACCGGGTTCTGCTCGCCATATAAGAAAACGATAGAATGTATAATAAGCAGTTAGTGTCATATGGTGAGTTACATACAGCTGTGGGTCACAGTATGTAACATGTACCTGACATATTTCAGTTGCAATCGATATGGGAGGTCAAAACAAGCAATCAATACTCATTGTTAAACTGCTGTTCCAATTATAAGTTGTTATTTTTTGTCATGGTCATTATGTTAGTGTGACA
Organism: Bombina bombina; assembly: GCF_027579735.1. Classification (NCBI taxonomy): domain Eukaryota; kingdom Metazoa; phylum Chordata; class Amphibia; order Anura; family Bombinatoridae; genus Bombina; species Bombina bombina. The sequence continues at coordinate 1,379,502,672 of NC_069500.1, forward strand.
TGAGAAGCAAATCATAAATACTATTGCTTACATAGCCTTCCATTGATTGATGCTGCAATATCGGCATTTTTATTTATAGATAGAAAACATAGCATACACGGATTGTGGCTTTACTATAATTATACAGTGCACACGCAGAGATAGATGATATTTAATGTGTGTCAGAATGACACCTACTACAGACTCTGCATCTATTCCCAGGGAGAGCACAGGACTGGGTTACCGTATCCTGGCGCTACTACACTATTTATGTGTGGCAAGCAGAACCCAGTGTTCTATCAGAAGAGCGAACCTTAGTGCACGCGGCCGTTCATTATTGAAGAATGTACTGTGTTGTGTCACTTCCGTTCGCTAGTCTGATCAATTCACTCTGATAGAACAGAGCACACAATTTTAAACAATTTCCCAATTTACTTCCATTATCTAAATGTGCACAATGTTTTATAGGCACACTTTCTGAGGCAGCAGTTCCTACTGGGCATGTGCAAGAATTCACAGAATATACATATATGCATTTTGTAATTGGCGGATGCCCGTCATATGATGCATTAGGAATGAAAATGTAACAATGTTTTTGCATTGCCTTTTTATTATGCATTTATTGAGTATGTTATTCTATTATGTTTAGCGGCCCTTTTAAAAGAGACACTAAACGCTAAATAAACCATTGCTTGAATGATGCAATCAAAGTACAGTTAAGCCTGAGAATCATTTGTACATGTATTTTAAAAATTATATTAGTTGTTTAAATATTGAAAAAATAAGGGTAAAGTTAATGTCCATTAAGCAGTGGGTGCCGCCATATTGTAACTTAGGTTACCTTTTCTGCTGAGGAATGGTTATAAATGGCTTACTAGAGTCTGCAGCCAATGACTGTGGGGAATATAGCGGTGTCTGCACTTCCATGTTTAACATGAAATGGAAATGGCGAACAAAATAAATAATGAAAGTATATTGCAAAGTTGTTTGACTACATGTAATTAAACAAATTATATTAATATCTTGAAGTGTTTAATGTCCCTTTAAATTTAATATGACAGCTCTTGTTAATGTATCCACACTTATGCCTATGACTAATTTGCCTTAGTTATAATTACTTTTCTTCCCATATTGCCTATATTTTTCACAAGAAGGGGTGCCTAAACTTTTCCCCCCCCCAATAAGGAAGGATGTCACTAGTGGATGCACCGAAATGGAAATTCTGGACCGAAACCGAAAATCCAGGATGCACTTGGCCGAAAACCGAAACAGATACCGAAAATGTATTTTTTCAAATTATTTTCAAATTAGTTTTTTTTTAGTTTTTTTTTTTTGCATAATTAGAGCCAATAAAAAAAAGCCCACACTTTTATTGAAAGTAACACACTAAAATTAAAAATATCTTAAAACAATAAAATGCTACACAATAATTTTACCAAGAAAAAAAAAAAAAAACAGGCAAAAAATGCCATTTTCGGCCAAAATGTTTCTGTGACCAAAATTTTGGTGCATCCCTTCTAAAAACAATTATAAATATCAATATACTGTATTATTCTTCATTTAGTTCTATGTAACATCACATTTACAGTTTTTTGTTTTTTTTTACCAATTTTTTTTAACCAATTATCCAAATAAAGTATAGTCCTAGAAAGCTCATTATATGCAGAACAGTAAGTCAAGTAATAAACTTAAACAGCAGCTCTAGGCTAGCATCAAATTTGAAACATGCTACACAATAATTTTACCGAAAATAACAGGCAAAAAAAAAAACGAAATAGCCAAAAATGCCATTTTCGGCCGAAACTTTCTGTGGCCGAAATTTCTGTGCATCCCTAGATGTCATTTTAATGGCAGGATAGGCCGGGGCTATATCATACCCACACATGTCTCAAAATAAAATTATAATCACATTTTTAGTTTAAAGATAGAAAGGATATTAGTTACTTTTTTATACGTGCATTCATAGGTTCTGGGAACCTCCGAATGAGGAAGAAGCAGCCACTCTTGTTCCGCTATTTTCAGAGCCAAATTCATTCTTGCAAAACTGCAACATACTAAAATCTGCGCAAATCTAGATCTTAGTGTGCAAACTAAAGAAAGCGCTACCCTTGGTAACTCGACAGAGACCACATGACAAGATGCAAACTGAAGAAAGCGCTACCCTTGGTAACTCGACAGAGACCACATGACAAGATGCAAACTGAAGAAAGCGCTACCCTTGGTAACTCGACAGAGACCACATGACAAGATGCAAACTGAAGAAAGCGCTAGCCTTGGTAACTCGACAGAGACCACATGACAAGATGCAAACTGAAGAAAGCGCTACCCTTGGTAACTCGACAGAGACCACATGACAAGATGCAAACTGAAGAAAGCGCTACCCTTGGTAACTTGGCCGAGAGAGACCACACGACAAGATGCAAACTGAAGAAAGCGCTACCCTTGGTAACTAGGTAAAGAGAGAGACCATGACAAGATGCAAACTGAAGAAAGCGCTACCCTTGGTAATTTGGCAGACAGACCACATGACAAGATGCAAACTGAAGAAAGCGCTACCCTTGGTAACTTGGCAGACAGACCACATGACAAGATGCAAACTGAAGAAAACGCTACCCTTGGTAACTTGACAGAGACCACATGACAAGATGCAAACTGAAGAAAGCGCTACCCTTGGTAACTTGACAGAGACCACACGACAAGATGCAAACTGAAGAAAGCGCTACCCTTGGTAACTTGACAGAGAGAGACCACACGACAAGATGCAAACTGAAGAAAGCGCTACCCTTGGTAACTTGACAGAGAGAGACCACACGACAAGATGCAAACTGAAGAAAGCGCTACCCTTGGTAACTTGACAGAGAGAGACCACACGACAAGATGCAAACTGAAGAAAGCGCTACCCTTGGTAACTTGACAGAGAGACCATGACAAGATGCAAACTGAAGAAAGCGCTACCCTTAGTAACTTGACAGAGAGAGACCACATGACAAGATGCAAACTGAAGAAAGCGCTACCCTTGGTAACTTGACAGAGAGAGACCACATGACAAGATGCAAACTGAAGAAAGCGCTACCCTTGGTAACTTGACAGAGAGAGACCACATTGTGAAGAAAGCACTACCCTTGGTAACTTGACAGAGAGAGACCACATGACAAGATGCAAACTGAAGAAAGCGCTACCCTTAGTAACTTGGCCGAGAGAGACCACATGACAAGATGCAAACTGAAGAAAGCGCTACCCTTGGTAACTAGGTAAAGAGAGAGACCATGACAAGATGCAAACTGAAGAAAGCACTACCCTTAGTAACTTGGCAGAGAGAGACCACATTGTGAAGAAAGCGCTACCCTTGGTAACGTGACAGCCCAGAGACAGAACTTTTCCTCACTTTCTGCAATCAGATTTGTTTTAGGGAACATTTTCTGCAGGTCATTATAAAATAAAATTCAATTTACATTAGGCAGTTACACTAAAGCACCAGTTGCAATGCAAATTAGCTGCAGACAAAATAATACATTTAATTAATTTGTTTCAAATGTTTGAGTAAATGCGTTTTCTTTTCTCTTGGTCTAACATCACAACTGGGAAAAGCTAGGGGTGGGGTTGAAAAACCCCTGAGAGCCAGTCACCAATCAGCGCGCTGCCGCTTTGCAGTGCTGCTCCATATATAACTGTTCTCTTCAAAAAGCACTTTACTCTGGATGAACTGTGTTAAAGAACCAGTAAATACAGTATATTTGCATAATCAGCAAATGCAATATAAAAAGACAATGCAATAGTACTTAGTCTGAATTTCAAATGAGTAGTAGATTATTTCTAACATATTTCAAACATATTTCAAAGTTATGTCTTTTTCCACTCCCCCTGTATCATGTGACAGCTATCAGCTAATCACTAATGCATATATGTATATTTTGTGAATTGTTGCACATGCTAAGTAGGAGCTGGTGACTAAAAAGGTGTAAATATAAAAAAAAGACTGTGGACATTTTGTTAAAGGAAGTAAATTGGAAAGTTGTTTAAAATTGCACGCTCTATCTGAATCATGGAAGCTTAATTTTGACTTGAGTGTCACTTAAAGAAAAAAACTACACAGTGCAGCCAGAGCAAAGCTTTGTTTGAAGAGAACTGTCTAATGTGGAGCAGTGCTGCACAGTGTAAGTGTATGTGTCCGATTCTTTCTGCGATGACATCTCAGATCACTGCATGTTCTGCCTTGGGGCGTGACAGTAGACCCCGACTTCCCACTGGAGGATAATCCATACGCTGTAGGAACTTCTCTAAAATCTGACTTCTGTGTGAAACTTTTTATGCGTCTCACTGAAATTCCCCAGAAAACCCATAAGATGAACATTAAAAAAAAAACAAAACACATGGACATTATTACAAGAAAAGGCTGCAAAGGTGCTGAAGAAAGCGTTTACACATATTAGGTAACAAAACCTAAAGTATTGTCCCCTACATATTAGTGTAAGTTTGAAACCTGTTAACCCCCAAAATCATGACCATCATCCAAATCCTTCAGACAGTGGTCTGCGCCATTTTTTTGCTCACTCACCACTTTTACTAGGGAAAATTAGCTAAAATTTCAGTTAAAAAAAAAAAAGAAGAAATTTGAACAATGTGTTATATCATAATGAAAATAGAATATATACAGCTATACCTATTTATTTATGTCACGAGTGCATTTATCACGTGCTGCTAAAAATGCCACATGTGCATTTATCACATCCTATGTGTGCTTTTATCACGGGATACTAATAACGTCACATTTGCAATTATCACATCCTGCGTGAGCATTTATCACGTGCGGTTTTATCACGTGCTGCTAATAACGCCACGTGTGCTTTTATCATGCATTCGTAAAAACGTCACAAACTTTTATCATGCATTACTAATAACATCACATGTGCTTTTATCATGTTACTAATAATGTCAAATGTGCTTTTATCACGTGGTACTAATAACGTCACATGTGCTTTCATCACGTGTTACTAATATGTAAGATTTTATCACGTGTTACTAATAACGTCAAATGCACTTTTATCACGTGTTACTAATAACGTCAAATGCACTTTTATCATGTGTTACTAATAATGTCACGTGTGCTTTTATCACGTGTTACTAATAAGGTCACGTGTGCTTTTATCACGTGTTACTAATAAGGTCACGTGTGCTTTTATCACGTGTTACTAATAAGGTCACGTGTGCTTTTATCACGTGTTACTAATAAGGTCACGTGTGCTTTTATCACGTGTTACTAATAAGGTCACATGTGCTTTTATCATGTGTTACTAATAAGGTCACATGTGCTTTTATCATGTGTTACTAATAAGGTCACGTGTGCTTTTATCACGTGTTACTAATAAGGTCACATGTGCTTTTATCATGTGTTACTAATAAGGTCACGTGTGCTTTTATCACGTGTTACTAATAAGGTCACGTGTGCTTTTATCACGTGTTACTAATAAGGTCACGTGAAATTTTATCATATGCTGCTAAATATTGTATCGCCTCATTTGAAAATTGGCACAAGTTGTCTACAAAGAGAAGCTTCAAAATAAAATATTATTCTGTAAAGAAGGAAATAGACATTTAAAAGAAATAAAATGAGTTCTTATTTGCAATTGTTTTATGTCTAAAAAAAATATCACATAAGTCTCATTTCAAATAACCTATACCATGAAAATACAGCAAAATCCCTGGACTAGAATGTTGTATAATATCTAATGCATTACTCAATGTAGATTCTTATCTGCACTTACAAGACAGTCATGCAGGGTGCATCTGATGAATAACTGTTCCCTTTTATAATGTGTCCAACATCAAACAGTGACATCAAGGCCTCTATTTATAAAAGGTCTTGTGGACCTGATCCGACAGTGCGGATCAGGTCCACAAGACCTCGCTGAATGCGGAGAGCAATATGCTCTCCGTATTCAGCATTGCACCAGCAGGGAGGTGTCGCCAGCAGGGAGGTGTCAATCAACTCGATCGTACTCTATCGGGTTGAATTGCGGTGATTCCTGTCCGGCTGCTCAGAGCGGACAGGGTTATGGAGCAGCGGTCTTTAGACCGCTGCTTCATAATTGCTATTTCTGGCGAGTCTGAAGACTCGCCAGTAACATGGACCATCAAGCTCCATTCGGAGCTTGATAGATAGGCCCCAAGTGTTAAAATACTGCGGTGTGCAATAGTGTGGCTTTAAAGGGATATAAAACCCAAGCACACTATTTCAAAAAAGTTTCCAGTTTACTTCTATTTTTTAAAATTTGCTTCGTTCCCATGGTATTCTGTGTTGAAGAGATACCTAGGTAGGCATCTGGAGCTCTACATGGCAGGAGATAGTGCTGCCCCCTAGTGCTCTTGCATATAGATAACATTCTTGCAAAACTGCTGTCATATAGTGTGGACCGGCTCCTAAACATACGTCCCTGCTATTCCATAAAAGATATCAAGAGAACTAAGAATAATTGATAATAGGAGTAAATTAGAAAGTTGTAAAAATTGCATGCCCTATCTGTATCATGAAAGAACATTTAAAGGGATATGAAACCCAAAATTTTTCTTTCTTCTAATGCAAAACTTTTAAATGTCAGCATAATAATACCAAGATATTATAAGCAATATTAATAGCACCATTTTCAATTTCGTTTGCATTAGAAGGGCTTTTGGATTGTTACCAGCCCAAAAATGTCACTGAGGGTGTGTCCTCGATCGTCCTTTCATAGACACTCGTGAATTACGGAGTTATTTGCACAGTAAAATAAACTTTATAAATAAAACCATATTATACTGCAGTCCTGTCTTATCTGTTTTTAGATGTAGACCATACAAACGCAACAGAAGATTTCAGGATATGCACAGGTCTATTTAGAATTTCATATTAACTAAATAGAGAAGTTTGCAGTCAACGCGTTTCACTCCTATCACTGCTGTAATACCCTGAATAGCTGTAATCCGAGAAGAGGAAACTGCTACGAAGCAGATTATTTACAATATGTGATCAGCCAGGACACGTGATTAGCTGGGAGGACGTCCCGGAGTAGATTGCGTGCTTCAATTAATGCTAGAAGAGGGGTACCTTACTGTGTTTGTTTTGAAACAAGGTGGCAACATAGTTACATTAGTACTCTCAGCCATTAGACACATTTTATATGTGTATCGAAACTTAACAAGAATAGTTTAAAATTGTCCAATTCACAAAAGCTTTTTTAAAAACATAATTTATGCTTACCTGATAAATTCCTTTCTCCTGTAGTGTAGTCAGTCCACGGGTCATCATTACTTCTGGGATATTAACTCCTCCCCAACAGGAAGTGCAAGAGGATCACCCAAGCAGAGCTGCTATATAGCTCCTCCCCTCTACGTCACACCCAGTCATTCGACCGAGAACCAAACGAGAAAGGAGAAACTATAGGGTGCAGTGGTGACTGGAGTATAATTTAAAATTTTAGACCTGCCATAAAAAACAGGGCGGGCCGTGGACTGACTACACTACAGGAGAAAGGAATTTATCAGGTAAGCATAAATTATGTTTTCTCCTGTTAAGTGTAGTCAGTCCACGGGTCATCATTACTTCTGGGATACCAATACCAAAGCTAAAGTACACGGATGACGGGAGGGACAGGCAGGATCTTTATACGGAAGGGACCACTGCCTGAAGAATCTTTCTCCCAAAAACAGCCTCCGAAGAAGCAAAAGTGTCAAATTTGTAAAATTTGGAAAAAGTATGAAGAGAAGACCAAGTTGCAGCCTTGCAAATCTGTTCAACAGATGCCTCATTCTTAAAGGCCCAAGTGGAAGCCACAGCTCTAGTAGAATGAGCTGTAATTCTTTCAGGAGGCTGCTGTCCAGCAGTCTCATAGACTAAACGTATTATGCTACGAAGCCAAAAAGAGAGAGAGGTAGCAGAAGCTTTTTGACCTCTCCTCTGTCCAGAATAAACGACAAACAGGGAAGAAGTTTGGCGAAAATCTTTAGTTGCCTGTAAATAAAATTTCAGGGCACGAACTACATCCAGATTGTGTAGAAGTCGTTCCTTCTTTGAAGAAGGGTTAGGACACAATGATGGGACAACAATCTCCTGATTGATATTCCTATTAGTGACTACCTTAGGTAAGAACCCAGGTTTAGTACGCAGAACTACCTTGTCTGAATGAAAAATCAGATAAGGAGAATCACAATGTAAGGCCGATAACTCAGAGACTCTTCGAGCCGAGGAAATAGCCATTAAAAACAGAACTTTCCAAGATAACAATTTAATATCAATGGAATGAAGGGGTTCAAACGGAACACCCTGTAAGACGTTAAGAACTAAATTTAAGCTCCATGGTGGAGCAACAGTTTTAAACACAGGCTTAATCCTGGCCAAGGCCTGGCAAAAAGCCTGAACGTCTGGAACTTCTGACAGACGTTTGTGTAAAAGAATGGACAGAGCTGAGATCTGTCCCTTTAAGGAACTAGCAGATAAACCCTTTTCTAAACCCTCTTGTAGAAAAGACAATATCCTAGGAATCCTAACCTTACTCCATGAGTAACTCTTGGATTCGCACCAATGTAAGTATTTACGCCATATTTTATGGTAAATCTTTCTGGTAACAGGTTTCCTAGCCTGTATTAAGGTATCAATTACTGACTTACTGATAAAATCAAGCGTTCAATTTCCAAGCAGTCAGCTTCAGAGAAATTTGATTTTGATGTTTGAAAGGACCCTGAATTAGAAGGTCCTGTCTCAGAGGCAGAGACCAAAGTGGACAGGATGACATGTCCACTAGATCTGCATACCAGGTCCTGCGTGGCCACGCAGGCGCTATTAGAATCACCGATGCTCTCTCCTGTTTGATCCTGGCAATCAATCGAGGAAGCATCGGGAAGGGTGGAAACACATAGGCCATCCCGAAGGTCCAAGGTGCTGTCAAAGCATCTACCAGGACCGCTCCCGGGTCCCTGGACCCGTAACAAGGAAGCTTGGCGTTCTGGCGAGACGCCATGAGATCTCTCTCTGGTTTGCCCCAAAGTCGAAGTATTTGGGCAAAGACCTCCGGATGAAGTTCCCACTCCCCCGGATGAAAAGTCTGACGACTTAGGAAATCCGCCTCCCAGTTCTCCACTCCAGGAATGTGGATCGCTGACAGGTGGCAAGAGTGAGACTCTGCCCAGCGAATTATCTTTGATACTTCCATCATCGCTAGGGAGCTTCTTGTCCCTCCTTGATGGTTGATGTAAGCTACAGTCGTGATGTTGTCCGACTGAAACCTGATGAACCCCCGAGTTGTTAACTGAGGCCAAGCCAGAAGGGCATTGAGAACTGCTCTCAATTCCAGAATGTTTATTGGAAGGAGACTCTCCTCCTGAGTCCATGATCCCTGAGCCTTCAGGGAATTCCAGACAGCGCCCCAACCTAGTAGGCTGGCGTCTGTTGTTACAATTGTCCAATCTGGTCTGCTGAATGGCATCCCCCTGGACAGATGTGGCCGAGAAAGCCACCATAGAAGAGAATTTCTGGTCTCTTGATCCAGATTCAGAGTAGGGGACAAATCTGAGTAATCCCCATTCCACTGACTTAGCATGCACAATTGCAGCGGTCTGAGATGTAGGCGTGCAAAGGGTACTATGTCCATTGCCGCTACCATTAAGCCGATTACCTCCATGCATTGAGCCACTGACGGGTGTTGAATGGAATGAAGGACACGGCAAGCATTTTGAAGCTTTGTTAACCTGTCTTCTGTCAGGTAGATCTTCATTTCTACAGAATCTATAAGAGTCCCCAAGAAGGGAACTCTTGTGAGTGGAAAGAGAGAACTTTTCTCTTCGTTCACCTTGCACCCATGCGACCTTAGAAATGCCAGTACTAACTCTGTATGAGACTTGGCAGTTTGAAAGCTTGACGCTTGTATCAGAATGTCGTCTAGGTACGGAGCCACCGAAATTCCTCGCGGTCTTAGTACCGCCAGAAGAGCGCCCAGAACCTTTGTGAAGATTCTTGGAGCCGTAGCCAATCCGAATGGAAGAGCTACAAACTGGTAATGCCTGTCTAGGAAGGCAAACCTTAGATACCGGTAATGATCTTTGTGAATCGGTATGTGAAGGTAAGCGTCCTTTAAATCCACTGTGGTCATGTACTGACCCTTTTGGATCATGGGTAAGATTGTCCGAATAGTTTCCATTTTGAACGATGGAACTCTTAGGAATTTGTTTAAGATCTTTAAATCCAAGATTGGTCTGAAGGTTCCTTCTTTCTTGGGAACCACAAACAGATTTGAGTAAAACCCCTGTCCGTGCTCCGACCGCGGAACCGGGTGGATCACTCCCATTAGCAAAAGATCTTGTACACAGCGTAGAAACGCCTCTTTCTTTATTTGGTTTGTTGACAACCTTGAAAGATGAAATCTCCCTTTTGGGGGAGAGATTTTGAAGTCCAGAAGATATCCCTGAGATATGATCTCTAACGCCCAGGGATCCTGGACATCTCTTGCCCAAGCCTGGGCGAAGAGAGAAAGTCTGCCCCCCACTAGATCCGTTCCCGGATCGGGGGCCCTCAATTCATGCCGTCTTAGGGGCAGCAGCAGGTTTTCTGGCCTGCTTGCCCTTGTTCCAGGACTGGTCAGGTTTCCAGCCTTGTCTGTAGCGAGCAACAGCTCCTTCCTGTTTTGGTGCAGAGGAAGTTGATGCTGCTCCTGCCTTGAAGTTACGAAAGGCACGAAAATTAGACTGTCTAGCCCTAGGTTTGGCTCTGTCTTGAGGCAGGGCATGGCCTTTACCTCCTGTAATGTCAGCGATAATTTCTTTCAAACCGGGCCCGAATAAGGTCTGCCCTTTGAAAGGTATGTTAAGTAATTTAGATTTAGAAGTAACATCAGCTGACCAGGATTTTAGCCACAGTGCTCTACGTGCCTGAATGGCGAATCCGGAATTCTTAGCCGTAAGTTTAGTTAAATGTACTACGGCATCTGAAATAAATGAATTAGCTAGCTTAAGGGTTTTAAGCTTATTTGAAATCTCATCTATAGTTATTGAGTCAAGAGTCTCTTCCAGAGACTCGGACCAAAATGCGGCCGCAGCCGTGACAGACGCAATACATGCAAGGGGTTGCAATATAAAACCTTGTTGAACAAACATTTTCTTAAGGTAACCCTCTAATTTTTTATCCATTGGATCTGAAAAGGCACAGCTATCCTCCACCGGGATAGTGATACGCTTAGCCAGAGCAGAAACCGCTCCCTCCACCTTAGGGACCATCTGCCATAAGTCCCGTGTGGTGGCGTCTATTGGAAACATTTTTCTAAATACAGGAGGGGGGGAAAAGGGTACACCGGGCCTATCCCACTCCTTAGTAATTATCTCTGTAAGCCTCTTAGGTATAGGAAATACGTCAGTACTCGCTGGTACTGCATAGTATCTATCCAGCCTACATAATTTCTCTGGGATTGCAACGGTGTTACAATCATTCAGAGCCGCTAATACCTCCCCTAGCAGTACACGGAGGTTTTCTAGTTTAAACTTAAAATTTGAAACGTCTGAATCCACTCTATTTGGATCAGATCCGTCACCTGCAGATTGAAGCTCTCCGTCCTCATGTTCTGCAAATTGTGACGCAGTATCTGACATGGCCCTATTATTATCAGCGCACTCTGTTCTCACCCCAGAGTGATCTCGCTTACCTCTAAGTTCTGGTAATTTAGACAAAACTTCAGTCATAACATTAGCCATGTCCTGTAGTGTGATTTGTAATGGCCGCCCTGAAGTACTCGGCGTTACAATATCACGCACCTCCCGAGCGGGAGATGCAGGTACTGACACGTGAGGCAAGTTAGTCGGCATAACTTCCCCCTCGTTGTTTGGTGAATGATGTTCAATTTGTACAGATTGACTTTTATTTAAAGTAGCATCAATGCAATTAGTACATAAATTTATATTGGGCTCCACCTTGGCTTTGCACATATAGCACAGAGATATTCCTCTGAGTCAGACATGTTTAACAAACTAGCAATTAAACTAGCAAGCTTGGAAATACTTTTCAACTCAATTTACAAGTAATATGAAAAACGCACTGTGCCTTTAAGAAGCACAGAAAAAAACTATGACAGTTGAATAACAATGAACCGGAGAAATTATAAAAACCAAATTTTTCCCGGTAAAGGCATAAATTTAGCAAAGGATTGCCCCCATTAGCAATGGATAACTAACCCTTAATAGCAGAAAAAAAATGTACAAAATATAAACGTTTTTTATCACATTCAAAGCACAGTCTCACAGGTCTGCTGTGAGTGATTACCTCCCTCAAAATAATTTTTGAAGACCCTTGAGCTCTGTAGAGACGATCCGGATCATGCAGGGAGAGAAACAGACTTGTGACTGAATTTCTGATGCGTAGCAAAAGCGCCAAAATAGGCCCCTCCCCCTCACACACAGCAGTGAGGGAAGTTCAGTAAACTGTCTTAAATTAAAATAAACGACAGCCAAGTGGAAAAACAGTGCCCAAAACAATTTTTCACCCAGTACCTCAGATAATTAAACGATTTAACATGCCAGCAAAACGTTTAAAATCAAATAATATGAAATGTCATTAAACAGCCTGCTGCTAGACGTTCCCACTGCAAGTTAGGCTAAAAGTTATATGCATATAGTATTATCCCAGTGAAGTGCCATTCCCCAGAATACTGAAGTGTAAACATATATACATAACAGCCTGATACCAGTTGCTACTACTGCATTTAAGGCTGAACTTACATTATATCGGTATTGGCAGTATTTTCTCAGTCAATTCCATTCCTCAGAAAATAATATACTGCAACACACCTCTTTGCAGGTGAACCTGCCCGCTGTCCCCTGATCTGAAGTTTACCTCACTCCTCAGAATGGCCGAGAACAGCAAAATGAATCTTAGCTACGCCGGCTAAAATCATCCAAAAACTCAGGTAGATTCTTCTTCAAATTCTACCTGAGAAGGAACAACACACTCCGGTGCCGTTTTAAAATAACAAACTTTTGATTGAAGATATAAAAACTAAGTATAATCACCACAGTCCTCTCACACATCCTATCTATTAGTTGGGTGCAAGAGAATGACTGGGTGTGACGTAGAGGGGAGGAGCTATATAGCAGCTCTGCTTGGGTGATCCTCTTGCACTTCCTGTTGGGGAGCAGTTAATATCCCAGAAGTAATGATGACCCGTGGACTGACTACACTTAACAGGAGAAAAGGTGGTAAAGAGAGTCGTCCCCAAGCTTTGAGATTTTATATTAAAGACTTCTATATATGGCTTTTTAGAGTTGTATAAAGTGGTTTAGATAATGCAAGTATATATTGTATGAATATTAGGCAGTGTCTATGTTTTTATACGTTTTGTAATTCAATAAGAGTCCCTGACAGGATTGGGTACATTAGAGTGTTGAATATTACTATTTGCGGTTTATATTTATCATATAATCTGAGTGTACTCCCTGCTTAAAGCGCCGGCTTCATATGTTTATCTATATGTGTATCTCGGAAATCCGCACAGAAGGAGTGGAGAATCGAAGTTTGGGTAGGAGTATCGTTTCAAGCGCACAGATTTAACTTTGTAGTACTCACCACAAGCCCCCAAAGTACACATTTTTACTTCTGCTTTTAGCTGGGATACAAAAACTGTAGCACAGATGCTAAGTTCTGTTTTTTTCCCCAGGCAAAGGACTGCCGTCAGTTGGCTATACGTGATTTAGATTCAATACATTTTTATCCATTTTTTATATTATAACAAAGAAAATTAAAGGTAAAATACAGCATACAAAAAGAAAACTAATCAAACATCCAAGTACACTGCTTAAGTGACGAGATTATCGTTCAGTTAAAGGGACAGTCTAGGCCAAAATAAACTTTCATGATTCAGATACAGCATGTAATTTTAAACAATTTTCCAATTTACTTTTATCACCAATTTTGCTTTGTTCTCTTGGTATTCTTAGTTGAAAGCTTAACCTAGGAGGTTCATATGCTAATTTCTTAGACCTTGAAGGCCACCTCTTTTCAGATTGCATTTTAACAGTTTTTCACCACTAGAGGGTGTTAGTTCACGTATTTCATATAGATAATACTGTGCTCGTGCATGTGAAGTTATCTGGGAGCAGGCACTGATTGGCTAAACTGCAAGTCTGTCAAAAGAACTGAAATAAAGGGGCAGTTTGCAGAGGCTTAGATACAAGATAATCACAGAGGTTAAAAGTATATTATTATAACTGTTGGTTATTCAAAACTGGGGAATGGGTAATAAAGGGATTATCTATCTTTTAAAACAATAACAATTCTGGTGTAGACTGTCCCTTTAACAATCAATTCTAAATAATTTGGACAAGAAAGAAATCGTGAAGGGATGAGGTTTTTTTTTCTGGCCGGCTCCCCCCTGTCTATCTAGACTCATTTCAAACCCGTATCAACCAGGGGCTGAAGACCCCATTGTTCGCTTCTGAATAGGAAATCCACTGTTCTCATATCAGAAAGAATTGGTCCTTAGAATCTAAAATGTCTTCAGCTGAACTAGACATTTGGTATATATAGTCGATTTTGTATTCCACAATTTTAAAATCTACAATGAAAGTTTTCCAAAATCTTGCAATACAAAGTCTTGCAGCAGTGCGGTCATTAAATATCAATTTATTTATGTGTTTAGCTAGGGAATTGATTGGGTAATTTAACAAAGCGGTGTCTGGAGAGAGCTGAGTTTTTTCCAAATATGTGTGTTACACGCGAGCAGGACCACCACATGTGAAAATACGTTCCTATGCTTTGACAACCTCTATAGCACTACAGCATCCTTGAGGTGTGAATGATAGTGGAGTCTGTTACCATCTAAATACAGTTCTTAGGTAGTTTTCCTTTAAGTGAGCACAGCAGCTAAAAGTGGGGCCCTGTTTTAATAACTTTGACCATTGTAGATGGGTGAATTCCCTATTTAGGTCCAATTTCCATTTGGTCAAAAAACCTGGCTTTGGAGGGGTAGGGGGGCTATTAAATGAGTGGGTATAGTATGCCAATGGTTCCCTTCATTTTTTGTTTGGATAGACAGATCCTGTCCAAACAAGTGTCTGAGGTGTTCGTGTTTTTACCTAAGGATTTATGCACCATTGATATAAGCTGCAGGTAGTGATGCCAACATTTATTGTCAGAGGGGTTAAGTTCCAAGTAATGTTTTTAAGTATAGAATTGAATTTAAGGACGTCTGCTATTCTGTAGAGACCTTGATTTGCCCATATAACTAGTAAAAATTGGTTTTCAGAGGAGGTTAATGACAATAAAGGAGCTGGTTTCCGACCCATTCCACAGAGATAAAAAAAAATGTTAATTAGATCCCAGATGTGGATTGTATGAGCTATAGTTGGATAAGCTTTCCAGGAGGAGGGGCGATCCCCGTTTTCAATCCATAATAGATGGTCTATGAAGTGACAAGATCTTAGTTTCTAAAGAGACTCACAGTGCATCCTCCCAATCCTCCTTGGCTTCTGTGTCTGATCATAACTTTATAAGATCTTTTTGCAGATTTTTAGGTTCTGAAATTTTGATGGATATTGGAAGGAGCTCTAAAGAGGTATAGGATTTTCAGTAATATAGTCATCTTAAGGGCCGCAATATGTCTGCACAATGAAAGTTTTAAATAATTCAATTTTTCCAGCAACTTCCTTATTGTTAAAATAAGGGGCTTATAGTTAAGGGTATATAAGTCTCGTAAATTGCTAGATATATTGACTCCAAGATATTTGATACTTTTCTTTGCCCAGATGAAGTCAAAATTGAGTTCAATTAGTTTCTTAGTATGTGGGGGAATCATCATTCCTATGCCTTCACATTTCCCTTGATTAATTTTGTATCCCGAAATGTCAGAGAAATAGCGAATGAGGTTATATAGTATCAGAGAGATTAAGGGTTTTGTGAGTGTCAGGATAAGATCCGCAAACAAGTATAATTTAAGTGAAATGTCACCGACTGTTATTCCGAGATATCTGGGTTACTACGTATTCAGGCTTCTAACGGCTCAATGCAAAGGGCAAACAAAAGAGGGTAAAGGGTGCATTCCTGTCTATTTCCATTATTTATGTTGATGTTATAAGATTCGTATCCCGCAATTTTAACAAATGCTGTGCGGGATGAGTAAATAGCTTGTATTGCTTTTAAAAAATGTTGTATCGTTTGTATGAGGTATGTCTAATTAACCCTATCAAATCCCTTCTCCACATCCATCGCTAGAAGCAGAGAAGGCATTCCATTGTATGTAGAAAAGTCGACTAAGTCGATGAGTTTGCAAACGCTATCCGGGGCCTCCCTTCTCAAGATGAATCCCACTTAATCCAAATTAACTAGGCGTGGTAATAAAATTATTAAGCCTATTCGCTAAAATCTTTGCAAAAATGTTTACGTCCTGATTAATAAGGGAGATCGGACGATAATTAACACATTGGAGTTTACTTTTTCCTGCTTTAGGGACAACTGTGATTCTAGCCTTTAATAAATCAGGAGGGATCGGGTGGACCATGATGACTGAATTGCAAAAGGAAACCAGATGAGGGAAGAGTACAGGTGGAAAGGTTTGTAGTAGCAGCTGGAATTTTAGAAATTTTCAATTTCTTAACTCCTAAAACTTCCTGTGGGGAGATATCTGCATTAAAGGGACAGTCAATACTCGAGATAACATTATCCGATATTTAAAAATAAAAAACGAAGATCCGCCTGCACCATACCCCTTTTGTCTTGTCTACTTGCTTAACCCTAGTAATCATCGTTGATAACTTCTATAATATGATGTAAATATGGCAGCCTAACTCCCTCCACCATTACGTAGCTACCTTCTTCAAATGATCAGCCAATCAGAATCCAATAGATAATATTTAGCAAATGTTTCAGCTATTTCTAAAGGATCGTTAGTGGGAGAGCCTGTTTGTGAACGTATCTGCGGAATTTTGGTTATGTCTCTAAGTTTGTTAGCTAGTAGTTTATCTGGCTTATTCGCAAACACAAAGTACTGGGAATCTACCTGGTGGATGGAGCGGCTGGTGGGATAGATGATTTAGGGTAGCTTCTGTGTTGAAGTTCTAGGTCTTTGATTTCCGCTTTCAATTTGGAGAGGAGTTGGTTGTTATTTTTCCTAGCTATACTGGCTTTTTTAATAAGGGCTCCTCTAATATATGCTTTGTGGGCAGCCCATTCTATTAGAAGGTTATCTGTAGAGTTATTATTAATAGACATATGATTGAATGTGTTCATTGATCTTTTGGAGGATTAAACTGTCTTTCATTAATGTTGGATCGTAGGTCCAGGATCTGTGTCGGTTGGGATTTACTAGCCCTGTTAGGGTTGTTTTGACCAGCAAGTGATCTGACCAAGTACAGCTTTGTATATGAGGATAGCAAGAGAGGTTTCAAGACTTGGCTAATCAGTATATAATCGGTACTAGATGACTATTTGTGAGCATGTGAAAAAAAAAAAAAAAAAAAAAAAAAAAAAGGTGTAGTCCCTAACCTGTCTATGTAAATTTCTCCAACTATCTAGGAGGTTGTGGTCAAGCAAAAAGTCACTTAAGTTGATACTCTGCCTATTTCCCTTTTGTCCTGGTGCCAAATCTGACCTATCAAGTTTTTTGTCTAATACCAAGTTAAAATCCTCCCTAATTATTGATCTATACTGTTTCCAGGGGCCAGCCATTGGTTTAATTTAGTAAACAAATGGGACAGGGCTATCATTTGGAGCATAAATGTTCCCAATAATAATTGGTGTACCAGATAAACTGCCTCAAAGGATGAGATAGCTACCTGAAGGGTCTTTGATCACTTCTTCCTCCGCTATACGTGATTTAAAGAGACAGTTAAGTCAAAATCTAACTCATGATTTAGATAGAGCATGCAATTTTAAGCGACTTTCCATGGTACTTCTATTATCATATTTGCTTTATTCTCTTTGAATCCTTTGTTGAAGAGTACAATTAGATAGGCTCATAGGAGCACAGGAGTGTGCACACGTCTTTAAAACTCTATCGGCTAGATTTAGAGTTTTGTCGGTAAGGACCCGCGTAGATAACGCTGGCTTTTTTCTGGCCGCACCATAAAAATAACTCTGGTATTGAGAGTCCACAGAAAGGCTGCGTTAGGCTCCAAAAAAGGAGCGTAGAGCATATTTAACGCAACTGCAACTCTCGATACCAGAGTTGCTTACGGACGCGGCCAGCCTCAAAAACGTGCTCGTGCACGATTCCCCCATAGGAAACAATGGGGCTGTTTGAGCTGAAAAAAAACCTAACACCTGCAAAAAAGCCGCGTTCAGCTCCTAACGCAGCCCCATTGTTTGCTATGGGGAAACACTTCCTACGTCTGCACCTAACACTAACATGTACCCCGAGTCTAAACATCCCTAACCTTACACTTATTAACCCCTATTCTGCCGCCCCCGCTATTGCTGACCCCTGCATATTATTATTAACCCCTAATCTGCCGCTCCGTAAACCGCCGCTACTTACATTATCCCTATGTACCCCTAATCTGCTGCCCCTAACACCGCCGACCCCTATATTATATTTATTAACCCCTAATCTGCCCCCCCTCAACGTCGCCTCCACCTGCCTACACTTATTAACCCCTAATCTGCCGAGCGAACCTGAGCGCTACTATAATAAAGTTATTAACCCCTAATCCGCCTCACTAACCCTATAATAAATAGTATTAACCCCTAATCTGCCCTCCCTAACATCGCCGACACCTAACTTCAATTATTAAACCCTAATCTGCCGACTGTAGTTCACCGCTATTCTAATAAATGTATTAACCCCTAAAGCTAAGTCTAACCCTAACACTAACACCCCCCTAACTTAAATATAATTTAAATCTAACAAAATTAATTAACTCTTATTAAATAAATTATTCCTATTTAAAGCTAAATACTTACCTGTAAAATAAATCCTAATATAGCTACAATATAAATTATAATTATATTATAGCTATTTTAGGATTAATATTTATTTTACAGGTAACTTTGTATTTATTTTAACCAGGTACAATAGCTATTAAATAGTTAAGAACTATTTAATAGCTAAAATAGTTAAAATAATTACAAAATTACCTGTAAAATAAATCCTAACCTAAGTTACAATTAAACCTAACACTACACTATCATTAAATTAAATAAAATACCTACAATTACCTACAATTAAACCTAACACTACACTATCAATACATTAATTAAATACAATAGCTACAAATAACTACAATGAAATAAACTAACTAAAGTACAAAAAATAAAAAAGAACTAAGTTACAAAAAAGAAAAAAATATTTACAAACATAAGAAAAATATTACAACAATTTTAAACTAATTACACCTACTCTAAGCCCCCTAATAAAATAACAAAGACCCCCAAAATAAAAAAAAAAAAGTTCAAAGCTCTTTTACCTTACCAGCCCTGAACAGGGCCCTTTGCGGGGCATGCCCCAAGAAGTTCAGCTCTTTTGCCTGTAAAAAAAAACATACAATACCCCCCCAACATTACAACCCACCACCCACATACCCCTAACCTAACCCAAACCCCCCTTAAATAAACCTAACACTAAGCCCCTGAAGATCATCCTACCTTGTCTTCACCATACCAGGTTCACCGATCGGTCCTGGCTCCAAAATCTTCATCCAACCCAAGTGGGGGCTGGCGATCCATCATCCGGTGGCTGAAGAGGTCCAGAAGAGGCTCCAAAGTCTTCATCCTATCCGGGAAGAAGAGTAGATCCGGACCGGCAACCATCATCTTCTATCTTCATCCGATGAGGACCGGCTCCATCCTGAAGACCTCCACCGCGGACCCATCTTCATCCGACGACGTCCAACTGAAGAATGACGGTTCCTTTAAGGGACGTCATCCAAGATGGCGTCCCTCGAATTCCGATTGGCTGATGGGATTCTATCAGCCAATAGGAATTAAGGTAGGAATATTCTGATTGGCTGATGGAATCAGCCAATCAGAATCAAGAACCGTCATTCGTCGTTCAGTCGTCGGCCAGGATGGATGTTCCGCGTCGGAGGTCTTCAGGATCCTGCTGCTCCGCTCCGGATGGATGACGATAGAAGATCCCGCTTGGATGAAGACTTTAATCGGATGGAAGACCTCTTCTGCCCCGCTTGGATGAAGACTTCTACCGGATGGAGGACCTCTTCTTGCTCCGCTTGGTTGAAGAATTTGGCTCGGTCCTCATCGGATGAAGATAGAAGATGATGGTTGCCGGTCCGGATCTACTCTTCTTCCCGGATAGGATGAAGACTTTGGAGCCTCTTCTGGACCTCTTCAGCCACCGGATGATGGATCGCCAGCCCCCACTTGGGTTGGATGAAGATTTTGGAGCCAGGACCGATCGGTGAACCTGGTATGGTGAAGACAAGGTAGGATGATCTTCAGGGGCTTAGTGTTAGGTTTATTTAAGGGGGGTTTGGGTTAGGTTAGGGGTATGTGGGTGGTGGGTTGTAATGTTGGGGGGGTATTGTATGTTTTTTTTTACAGGCAAAAGAGCTGAACTTCTTGGGGCAAGCCCCGAAATTGGCCCTGTTCAGGGCTGGTAAGGTAAAAGAGCTTTGAACTTTAGTAATCTAGAATAGGGTAGGGCATTTTTTTTATTTTGGGGGGCTTTGTTATTTTATTAGGGGGCTTAGAGTAGGTGTAATTAGTTTAAAATTGTTGTAATATTTTTCTTATGTTTGTAAATATTTTTTTATTTTTTGTACTTTAGATAGTTTATTTCATTGTAGTTATTTGTAGGTATTGTATTTAATTAATTTATTGATAGTGTAGTGTTAGGTTTAATTGTAACTTAGGTTAGGATTTATTTTACAGGTAATTTTGTAATTATTTTAACTATTTTAGCTATTAAATAGTTCTTAACTATTGTACCTGGTTAAAATAAATAAAGTTACCTGTAAAATAAATATTAATCCTAAAATAGCTATAATATAAATATAATTTATATTGTAGCTATATTAGGGTTTATTTTACAGGTAAGTATTTAGCTTTAAATAGGAATAATTTATTTAATAAGAGTTAATTAATTTCGTTAGATTAAAATTATATTTAATTTAGGGGGGTGTTAGTGTTAGATTTAGCTTTAGGGGTTAATACATTTATTAGAATAGCGGTGAGCTCCAGTCGGCAGATTAGGGGTTAATAATTGAAGTTAGGTGTTGGCGATGTTAGGGAGGGCAGATTAGGGGTTAATACTATTTATTATAGGGTTAGTGAGGCGGATTAGGGGTTAATAACTTTATTATAGTAGCGCTCAGGTCCGCTCGGCAGATTAGGGGTTAATAAGTGTAGGCAGGTGGAGGCGACGTTGAGGGGGGCAGATTAGGGGTTAATAAATATAATATAGGGGTCGGCGGTGTTAGGGGCAGCAGATTAGGGGTACATAAGGATAAGTTAAGTAGCGGCGCTTTGCGGTCGGCAGATTAGGGGTTAATTATTGTAGGTAGCTGGCTGCGACGTTGTTGGGGGCAGGTTAGGGGTTAATAAATATAATATAGGGGTCGGCGATGTTAGGGCAGCAGATTAGGGGTACATAAGGATAACGCAGGTGGCGGTCGGCAGATTAGGGGTTAAAAAATTTAAATTGAGTGGCGGCGATGTGGGGGGCCTCGGTTTAGGGGTACATAGGTAGTTTATGGGTGTTAGTGTACTTTAGAGTACAGTAGTTAAGAGCTTTATGAACCGGCGTTAGCCCAGAAAGCTCTTAACTACTGACTTTTTTCTGATGAAACGGTCATCTAAGACCGAGAAACGTTGTGTTTTATTACAAATAAAGTCATTTTATTTAGACGTTGGATCCACGAACTTTATTTTATTCCATTCAGCTACAGCAGTTTTGCATATACTGTTTGAAGTTTGCTGTCCACGGCATAATACGGTTTAACTTCATACTAGAGCCGACCGGGTTTGGCTATACACACAGAGAGACTGTATCCCGTTTGAGCAGATTGTGATCGGCAGAGAAAGCCATTTGACATCCACCTGAACACCCTAGAGAACGGGCCATTAAGGACGGTGGTGTGAGTTAGCTGGACGACTCATAACAGTTCCAGAAGGCATTTGTGACACTTCTCAAGTGTCTAGGAGCTTGTAAGTACCAGTTGTTCATGCGCATCTGCAGCCTGGTTTTTTCCACTGACCGTGCACTATGGTGGCGCCTTCTTTTTCTTTCCATATTTCTGACTTTTTTCTGCGGCTGGAGTTTTGTCGTTAGATTTCTAACGCTCACTTCAGACACGACTCTAAATACCGGAGTTAGAAAGATCCCATTGAAAAGAAAGGATACGCAAATGACGTAAGGGGATCTGCGGTATGGAAAAGTCGCGGCTGAAAAGTGAGCGTTAGACCCTTTTTTGACTGACTCCACAAATACCGGAGGTAGCCTAAAACCAGCGTTAGGAGCCTCTAACGCTGGTTTTCACGGCTACCGCCAAACTCCAAATCTAGGCCTTTGGCAGTAGTGTTTATATATTTTTGCATACACTGCTGCCAGTTTTAAAGACATGCACTCTTGTGAGCAAATATGAACTTATCTATATTTACTCTTCGACAAAGGATACAAAAGAGAATGAAGTAAATGTTATCATAAAAGTACAATTGAAAGTTGTTTAAAATTACAGGTTCTGTATTTAATAATAAAAGTTAGTTTTTTACTCTACTGTCCCTTTAAATATGAGTCATAAGCCTAATTTTTACCCCAGTGACATTAAATAAGATTGACACTTTCCGGTGCCAGTCTTGGAGCATATACTAATGCTTATTAGTACTTACGCTCCATCACATTAGCTGACTGTTGCGTGCATGCAGGTAGCATACAAACCAATCACAAGCATGCTAGTCTCAGAGACCATTTACCGGAGTACACACAGTGCCTTACTAATATTAAGGGGGGCTTCTAAAGTAGACTATTTTTAAAAGATATATAAGTTAAAATGTCCCTTTAATTACGATACCAGGAATAGGAGACGTAGTAATAACTATTTTATTACAAGTTTGCTAATAAACCACATGATCAAACACATCTAGGCAGGAACCAGTAGCTAGAGGATTTAGTTACCAGTTGGTGAGATGTGTGAGAAGAAGTTAGCCTTACCTAATTAGGTAGCAACAGAAGAGCAGGCTGAGGATGAAGACAAATATTGCAGTGCCAAACACCACAATGTAGATATTAAGGGGCAGGTTCTGGAACCCAATGTTTGGCATCCTGAAGCTGTAGTGCTGGAAGTCTGGGCTCATGGGTGGGCTGCAATAACACAGTGAGATGATTAGAAAACATAACTCCAAACCCGATAAACCAAAACATGTTGCATATTTTAACCCAGAATCCCTTGCTCTAGCAGAAACACATTTAGCCAAGGTTTTCAGTGTAAACGATCATCTAATATGTTTGGATGTGCAGAAGTGTAATACGTGATTTTATATACACACACACTATATTATATACATACATACATGTGGCAGATAAAAAAAAAAAAGAAAGTTGCTTTCATTACTAATGATTGGGGGTTTTCCCCCCCAAAGCTATTTATCTGTAAGTGATGATTTTTCAGTTAAATTATTAGCTGTCGAGGTAAATCTTTCACCTCAAACACAGAGCCCTTTGCCCTTGAAAAGACATTTGACTGGCCATCTCTTTAGGTACTAAGCCAATTTGCGCTGTGAGCTACCTAAATATTTGCAGTTTGTGCAGCCTGCTCGCAAAAGCCAATAGTAAGCAAAACGTAAAGGGACAGTCTAGTCTAAATTAAACTTTCATGACTCAGATAGGGTATGCAATTTAAAAAAAACATTCAAATGCACTTTTATTATCAAATTTGCTTTGTTCTCTTGGTATTCTTAGTTGAAAGTTAAACCTAGGTAGCCTCATATGCTAATTTCTAAGCTTTTGAAGACCGCCACTTATTTCAATGCATTTTACATTTTTTCAACGCTAGACAGTGCTAGTTTGTATGTTTGTCATATAGATAACATTGTGCTCACTCCTGTGGAGTTACTTATGAGAGGGTACCGATTGGCTAAAATGCAAGTCTGTCAAAGAACTAAAACAAGGGGGAAGTCTGCAGAGGTAAAAGTATATTAATATAACCGTGTTGGTTAGGCAAAACTGAGAAATGGGTAATAAAAGGGATAATCTATTTAAACAATACAAATTCTGGAGTAGACTGTCCCTTTAAGTTCTATTGTGACATGATTTTGTAGCAAAAGTACTCTACTGAGCATGGGTAATAAACTGACTGCAGGTATTTTATGGTGCCTTGTAGCAACAATTCAAAAGGAAAATCTGCTCCTTTACCTTCCTGTAGAGACACCAGCCCCTATGTGGGGCTGTGACAGCAGCAATAGACCCTTCACAACTAAAGTTAAAAAAACAACAGAAATAAAAAGTAAAATCCTTTTAAAATGAGGAATAATATACTTTGCTATGATTTCTTTTACGTATAACCCACTCTTTAGTACTTTTTTTATTACAATAATGAAACAGATTGTTTTATATGCCTTTAAAAACAAGACCATGAACAAACATTTTTTTAGCGCCGTGTGTGCACTCGGCACACAGCCACATGCACTGATTGGTAGTTATGCTCTGTGTAAGGCAGCGGTTCACAAATTTGTTTAAAACTTTGGAGCCAGACATATTTTTAGGAGCCAGAAAGTGGTATTTTTGTATATAGATGTATAGAGAATAATAATAATTTAATGGGCACACCACCTGGCTGATTTTACTGACCACTTTACTGACAATTTGAAAAGACATGAAACCCAAAATGTTTCTTTTATGATTCAGATAGAGCACGCAATTGTAAACAACTTTCAAATGAACTTCTATTATAGAATTTGCTTTGTTATCTTGGTATCCATTGATGAAGGAACAGCAATGCACTACTGAGAGCTAGCAGAAAACATCTGGTGAGCTAATGACAAGAGGCATTTATGTGCAGTCACCAATCAGCAGCACCTGAGCCTACTTTGCTATGCGTTTCAACAAGGGATACCAATAGACCAAAGCAACTTAGATAACACAATTTTAAACAACTTTTCAGTTTACTTCTAAGCTCTTCAGTCAGAAATGGAAAAAAAAAACTGGTTTCCATGTCCCATTAAAGGGACAGTATACACCAATTTTCATTTAACTGCATGTAATAGACACTACTATAAAGAATAATATGCACAGATGCTGATCTAAAAATCCAGTATAAAACCTTTTAAAAACTTACTTAGAAGCTCCCAGTTTAGCACTGTTAACGAGATTAGCCTGGGACACCCACTGAAAGGAGCTCATAGCAGAATCCCCCTCCCCTGCATATGAAAAGATCCATTATAGAAACAGAAGCAGTCTGAAGTCTGTATACATCAGTATATGCAAATTATCATTAAATCAAGTTATATTAAAAGTACTTATTATTGTTATGTTAAAGGGATTCCAATATGTTATTGGCTCATCAAATGCATTCAGCAAGAGAACAAAGCAAATTAGATAACAGAAGTAAATTGGAAAGATGTTTAAAATTGTATTTTATATCTGAATCAAGATACATTTTGGGTTTCATGTCCCTTTAACCCTTTCAGTGCTAACGACGGCTCTGAGCCGTCACAGAGTTTCCCACTCAGGTGCTAATGACGGCTCAGAGCCGTCACTAGCACTCTCCCACCTTGAGGGAGATCTGGGGGCTCCCATCCGCTCCTACCCCAGCGATCGGGCCTGTATAGTGACAGGCATCGCCGGGGCTTCATGATCACGTCACAACGCAACTTTATTGAAAAATGACAAATATAGGGAAAGGGGGCATGCTGCTTCGAAGCCTGTATCTCCGGCATCTAAGCATCTACAGACCCCCAAGACTCACCGTTGGGAAAGGTAATCGCATGGCCTTTCCAACGGTGTAAGTCTTGGGGATCTGAAAGAAAAAAAAAGAAAGAAAAAAAAAAAGAGTAAAAAAAGAAAGATTTCAAAAAAATAAAAAATCCCTTAAAATCAGCTTAGCACCCAGGTGGGAAAGTGCTTAGCACTCAAGGGGTTAAATTATGCATTTCATTTGTGCTTTGGATATTAAGTAACATGTATTAATAACAGACAATGTTATAATATTATAAAGTATTGCACTGTTCCCACTCAACTACTTCAAAATGTCACCCGGCTGGCAACATATTCTGTGGGATCCTCTTCCTACAATAATGATCTAGACCTTGGCACCCCCGATTTCTCGGAACTACATTTCCAATGATGCTCAAGCCTAAGCATTATGGGAAATGTAGTGTCAAAATATCTGGGGTAAAAAGGTTAGCCACCGCTCATCTAGACATTTGGTAAATATATGGTTTTCAACAACACTACAAGACATAGCAGCCATAAACCAGTTTTTAATTCCATATATATTCTATTTCACCTGCACTGGTCTTTAAGCTGGGCCCATTAAAAATAACCTAAATCTTACAATTAGGGTTGTCAGCTAACCTTCACAAAAACACTAGACAATCGGTTGGTTACTGGGCACAGTGATAGGTAGGGGTCACACAATGACCCCTAAAAACTAAACCTTAGCCCCACTGTTGATCCCAATATGTATATTTCTCACATCTGAGCAGCAATGTTAGCACTTGGCTGCCAGCAACATAAAAATGAATATATGTTACCTATTTCGCTGCCAGTAACATATATAAACAGAATTGATACTATTGCCCCTCACTTCCTTCTGCTCCATATCTGTAATACATCTAGGCATACGATGCCTTTTATATTTAGCCAATGCTCGGGGTCCAGCATTTTTACATAGATTTTACTGGACAGCCTGATAAAAATACTGAATAACTGGCAACTCTACTTACAATTATCCGGCAGTGCTGGCACAGAGGTAAACTGCTGCTGGGTGGCAACTAAACTTGAGATAAAAGTTTCAGACGTGAACCAGAACAGATCTGCTTTATGCCCTTTTTACAGGAAACCCTATTTCATTGATGGCTAACCTTGGCACCCCAGATGTTTTGAAACTATAATTCCCATGATGCTTAGGCACTCTGCAGTTTTGTTGAGCATCATGGGGAATGTAGTTCCGAAACATCAGGGGTGCCAAAGTTAGCCTTCACTGCCATATTTGGTGCACAGACTTATCACAATGACTTATGGGAAAGATGTTTGAAAACAATTGTACTATTCCACCGCAAATTAACAAGCAACGTGTCTAAGCAATTTACTAAATTCAGACACTACTAATCCCTAGTTTACTGGGCTTCTGAAATTAATGATGTGCATCAGTAGGGAATAGAACACAATTAATGGATTTTATATAATATGAAATAATGTGTTTTATTCTCAATATCAGCTCTCTGAAATGGATTGTCACAACAACAAAAACTGTGCAGATAATCTGTAATATATCTGATGACATGTTGACAAAAAGAAACTGAATAAATTGTTTTAGTATTGTAGATGCCTTGAAAGAATAACAAATGTGAAAAGGATATTAAATGGTACGAGATTGTAATATAAAATTGCTAATTATTTGTAGTTGAAAAAAACTTGTTGCTACTTGCTGTATACTTTTAATATTTATTGTGTCCCCTTTTCCTGTAATTAAACTCTGAAAATTGTTGGCTTTCTAAATTTCTCTGAGTTTCTATAAAGTAATGGTTGCAGCCCAAACATTTTCTTTCATGATTCAGATAGAGCATGTCATTTTAAACAAATTTCCAATTTAATTTGCATCATTCTCTAGGTATGCTTCGTTGAAAAGCATACCTAGGTAGTCTCAGCTCCCTCAAATGATACAAAGAGAATGAAGCAAAATTGATAATAGAAGTAAATTGGAAAATTGTATGCTCTGTCTAAATTATGAAAGAAAGAAATTGTGTTTTATATCCCTTTAAAGAGAGAGGAAACCTGGATAGAACACGCAATTTCAAACAACTTTCCAATTCACTTACATTATCATTTTTGCTTCATTCTCTTGTTATCCATTACTGAAGGAACAACATCTAGTTAGCCAATCACAAGAGACAAATGTGTGCAGGCACCAATCAGCAGCTAGCTCCCACTAGTGTAGGATATGTGCGTATTCTTCTTCAACAAGAGAACGAAGCACATTTTAAAAATAGAAGTGAATTTAAAAGGGTCTTAAAATGACATGCTCTATCTGAATCATGTAAGTTTAATTTGACTTTCCCTTATCTGTTTCCCCTGCAGAAGATAATTAGTGATACAAAGGTTTCCACACAGCTTTATTTGCACAAACAGAGATAAACAGAGCACTAGTTCAAACATGGCTGCGCCCATTACTTTATAGAAACTAAACCTTTACACTTCTATTCATATTTAAACTACTAATATAATTGTACAAACACATCTACATATTCTAAGGCTAATCATTGCTTTTGAATACATCATTATGTCTAGAATGTATTTAAAAGGGACAGTCTACACCATAGTTGCCAACATTTCAAAAACAATTCCAGGGACACTTTGCAGCAGAGCAAGCAAGCGGGTTACTGGAGTATTGACGAACTACTGTTCAACTGCTCCGCCCACTCAGTTCTGCAATCAAAACACACCCATTTGAAAGTAATAGTATAATTTAGACTTATCCATAGTTTATTATGCAGATTACAGCATCAAGCTCTTACACCTACCCAGTCTCTAGAACACATTCTGGGCATATGGTTATTTTTACAACACAGCATCAAAATTAGAAAGACAAATAATGTGAACCCATTAAATAATAACAATATTCCATTAGGAATTAATTATATTTAAATGATACACTGTATGTATGTATGTATGTATGTATGTATGTATATATATATATATATATGTATATATGTATGTGTATATATATATGTATATATATGTGTATATATATATATATATATATATATATATATATATATATATATATATATATATATGTATATATATATATATATATATATATATATATATATATATATATATATATATATATATACATACACATACACAAACAACAAAATATTGTGCAAAGGAGATTTTCAGGGACAAAAAAAAAATCCAGGGACATACAACAAAATCCAGGGACTGTCCCTGGAAATCATGGACTGTTGGCAACTATGGTCTACACCAGAATTTTTATTGTTTAAAAAGATAGATAATCCCTTTAATACTCATTCCCCAGGTTTGCATAACCAACAAATGTTTTACCTCTGATTACCTTGTATCTAAGCCTCTGCAGACTGCCCCCTTATTTCAGTGCCTTTGACAGACATGCAGTTTAGCCAATCAGTGCAGACTCAAATAACTCCACAGGAGTGAGCACAATGTTATCTATATGACACATAAACTAGTACTGTCTAACTGTGAAAAACTTTCAAAATGCTCTGAGCCAAGAGGCGGTTTTCAACAGTTTAGAAATCAGTTTGAGCCTACCTAGGTTTAGCTTTTCAAAAATACCACCAAGGGAACCAAGTTGTTTAAAATGCCATGCTCTATCTAAATCATAAAAATTATAGAGACTGTCCCTTTAATGTTATGGTATTTTGTTTTTTCACAGACGGGTGTAAACAATGCTGCCCTAGGACAAAATCTGCAGTAAGGTATCTTTGTGAACCTCTAATGCTGTAATGAAGAGAATGTAGCCAAGCATGACAACATAAACTGTAAACTCAATGCCTATAGCGGTCACTGCAAATCTTTTATTTGAAATAATGAGGCAGTGTATATTTTAGCAAACTGCAAAATAATCCCATGTGGCATATAGAAAAGTTACACAATAATCTAAAGAGAGACACTAAAGTCAAAGCATACAATTTACATTCCCCCCCCCCCCATTTCCATTCATTATCAAAATGTGCACAAACTTTTAAAAAGCACACTTTCTGAGGCACCAGTTCCTACTGAGCACGTGCAAGAGTTCACAGTATACATGTTTTTTTTTTTGATTGGCTGATGGCTGTCACATGATACAGGAAGAGGGAAAATGGGATTTGGTAGGAGAAAAAAAAAAATCTACTACTCATTGCATTGTCTTATTATGTACTTGTAGATTATGCATCTACTGTATTTAATGTTCCTAAAGTGGCAATTAAAGGTAATACAACTATAACAAAAAAATGTGTGTTAGGGCATTTAATTATTGCACAATTGTTGGATAGAAATGCATTTAACTTCCTTGAAAATGGGTCAAAAACCCATAGTTAAAGTTATCCCCAGAGCAGCAATGCTCTACTGGGATCTAGTACTTGCCAATGGCAAGAGGCTAATCTTTGCACTGAGTACATGCTGAAGGTATTATACAACTCGTTTTCATCTGCTTATCAGTTTACTTTCGTTGTTTGCGTTTGTCACACAGAGGAATAGTAAAAGCCTTTACTTATGCACGTGACGTGAGTGGCACATAAAGTTCCCTGCCCCATTGTTCAGTGCAAGTCAGTCTGCTATGTGCGACTGTCTTGTTTGCACAAGTCTCCTGCAGTGAGGGGATCTGAGATACAAACTTCACAAGTGTTTTATCTCCTCCTCGGGCAACACAAAGTTGAATGAAAAGCCTTGAAGCCCCATAATGACAACTTTAATGTAGTAATACCCCAGACTTAGCTTTAATTGGATACAAGAAAGCTGTCAAACAGTGAGCCGTACTAAACACAGGGATGTGAGAGTGCAAGTTTTAACCTATTTACTAAAACCCCATACATACAAATGTTATCTTGCTGCGTCTTGTCACTGACAAGTTAATCGCCTTATGTGGCATAACATAGGCGTTAATCATAAAATGTGCCATGGCAGATGAATACACGGTGTCTTAGATTCACTGGAAAAAAAAAAGTTAAAAAAAAATTAAAAATAAAGGGCTTTTATTATATTTTTATTCAGCTACCTCCGCTTGAGCTGCCCCTTGTTAGCAATAATATATATTCTTCTGAATTACATCATGACTTCCCATTTAGAATCCATTTGTTTACAGACTATATAGATCTTTAGTTTAATCATCCTGCTTATTATTTATTACAAATAGCTGGGGTTCGATTCTGATTGGCCAAATTGAGCCATAACGTCATATGAGTCATGGGGTTTGTCCGCCCACTCACCGCGCATGGACTAGTTTTTGCTATGATCAAGAATATCAGTTGTTCTTTTGTTTATTTACTGGCCCGCACACGCACTTGTCGCACCTACTTACTGTCCAACCAAGAGTAACATGGTGTCATTTTGACAGTGTGTGATTTGTCAGCGGCGTTGTACGTATGCGCACAAGCAACCAATGACAGGTTGTGCGCATTGGATTGGGAATGTCAATACCTTTGGCAACATAGTTTGTATGATGTTTTAAAAATGTGACTTTTTTTTATATGAGATGTGTTACTTTTTATACCCACCCAACTACCGGGATAGATGTCAGATTACAATCTGTGGCTTTTATATGGTTGTTGTGTTTTTATTTAAGCGCATATATGACGCAAATTTTAACGAGAGGGAGGGGGGGGGTGATTGTTTTTTTATTGTATTGGATCCTTACGTGTATAAAAGGCTTGCACATTTGTTGATGTAATATCAGCCTGATGAAAGTGTAATACT
Organism: Bombina bombina; assembly: GCF_027579735.1. Classification (NCBI taxonomy): domain Eukaryota; kingdom Metazoa; phylum Chordata; class Amphibia; order Anura; family Bombinatoridae; genus Bombina; species Bombina bombina. The sequence continues at coordinate 1,379,534,201 of NC_069500.1, forward strand.
GTGAAACGCGTCGCTGTATTTGATAAATTAAAATACGTTTTTATATCCAAACATCTTTTGCACATTTCATTGGTTTTGGGACTGTTGCAGTTAAACTAACTGACATCACACCAGAACTGGGATCCAGTTTTTATTGCCTGCTTTCAGGAAGGAGATTTATCTTAGAAAGGCGAGTTAGCCAGACTACTCCTGAATATCTGGCCTGCACATATAGCACTTGGCAGTGCTTCAACAAATGTGATTGAATTTCCATCCATTGTTCATTGCTTCCATCTTTTTTTAGACTATACTATGCCATGGGCGCCTTCTGCTGATTTGTCTTTTAAGAAATAAAGGACACCTAGTGGCTGAAGGAGAAATGCTGACGAACAAACTAACACTACAATGAAAAGTAAACCTTTTAATAAACAGCCTATTTTAGTTTGTCAAATAACCAGGATAAGCTCTTGACATTTTGCTGGCTGGGCCTATGAAAAAAAATGATTGCTCCCATCTCTCCATCAACTATAGTCTAAACATAGCAGTCTGAAAGATTATTAACCCTGTGTCATGTACATCGCCAGTTGTTAAGGGTTTTCTTTTTTATAATAGCGCTGGTTCCGCCGCAAGTGGAGAGACCGAGCTTTTATACCCTCCCTCCTCCTGAGACCGCACTATTAATTGCACAATCCCCCATAGAGGATGAAACCGTGCTCCTCCTTCGGTCTCCTAGCAACACTTCAAAGGAAAGCTGCCCTTTTGCCTTCCTGTAGAGACCACAGTCCCCTTGTGGAGTTGTGAAATGAAGTAATTGACCCTCCCACAAGTGAAGTAAAAAAAAAGTTCTTTTAAAATAATCAATACATATTGCAGTGATTTATAATAAGTATAAGCAACTGCTTAGTGTTTTTTTTATTAAAAGCAATGGAATAGACTGTTCTAAATCCCTTTAAAGTTGAAGAAATAAAGAGCTGTTTAATAAATTAAAGGGACAGAACACTGAAAAAAAATGTTTTTCCATTAATGTATTTTAAATTACTTGTTAAACCTGAAAATGCAATTTCTCAAATATTTTATACTCTGCAGTTGGTATATTTGTGTATATGAAGCAGCTGATTTTGTGCTTTGAAACCACAGCCTATTACAATGGGTTGAACTTAAAGGTAATATCAGATCTCATTAGGTTAAAACTTTGTGTACACAGACTTGCTTCCTTATCTTATATTTGTCTGGAACACCAAAGCTCAATACATAGAGAGAACAATAGAAAATTATAATTTTATTACTTAACTATCCTGCATCCCACTGAGAGTGTAACTTTATCTGCTGGCTGTGTTTACATAGGCTTGTCAATAGCATATACTCCAGTATCAAAACTTTCAGTACAGGTGGCTATACCACAGGTTAAATCAGCTATTTCAAATGCTGAAATAGGAGTAAAGGAGCTACTTGTAACCAATTCAATACACTCTAGCAAGGAAAAAGGATAATTGGGAATAATTTAAAAGGGGAGAAACTTTTTGGGTGAACTGTCTCTTTAAATGTGTATTAGCTATTTTCTTCAACTCTTTGTTAATAGCAGCAGATAACACCAAATAAAAAATGGAACCTATGCAAACCAGAGGTAAGACTGACCTGATTGGTGTGTTTTATTTTGTTTTGTTTATTTTTTAAAAGTGATGGTAAATCCTAGCCTTTTTGAAACGCTAAGATTTGCCAGTCCAATAAATAACTTAAATCATGCTTACCTGATAATTTTCTTTTCTTCAGATGGAAAGAGTCCACAGCTGCATTCATTACTTTTGGGAATTCAGAACCTGGCCACCAGGAAGAGGCAAAGACACCCCAGCCAAATGCTTAAAGGGACAGTCTAGTATAAATTAAACTTTCATTAGTCAGATAGGACTTTTAATTTTAATCAACTTTTCAATTTACTTTTATCATCAAATTTGCTTTATTCTCTTGGTATTCTTAGTTTAAACTAAACCTAGGTAGGCTCATATTCTAATTTCTAAGCCTTTGAGGGCTGCCTCTTATCACAGGCTTTTTAAATCTCTTTTCAACACAAAGAGACAGAAAGTACACGTGGGCTATATAGATAACACTGTGTTCAGGCACAGACAGTTATTTAAGATTTAGCACAAAGAAATGCTAAATTTAAGACAATAGATAATAAACAGTCACAGTCATGTGATCAGGGGGCTGGAAGAAGGTTCCTAGATACAGTACAAGGTAATCACAGAGGTAAAAAGTATGTTAATCTAACGGTGTTATGCAAAACTGGGGAATGGGTAATAAAAAGGGATTATCTATCTTTTAAAACAATAACAATTCTATGGTAGACTGTCCCTTTAAATACTTCTCCCACTTCCCTCATCCCCCAGTCATTCTGCCGAGGGAACAAGGAACAGTAGAAGAAATGTCAGGGTGAAAAGGTGCTAGAAGAACAAAAATAACAGACGCCCCACCGAAAAAATACAGGCGGGAGCTGTGGATTCTTTCTATCTGAAGAAAAGAAAATGATCAGGTAAGCATAATTTAAGTTTTTCTTCATAAATAGAAAGAGTCCACAGCTGCATTCATTACTTTTGGGAAAACAATACCCAAGCTAAAGAGGACACTGAATGCAAAAACGGGAGGATACAAGAGGCCCATTCTGAGGGCACCAGGCCTGAAAACCCCTACCCAACAAAATCCCGCTTCGTCCGAAGCGAACAACTTTGAATAAAAGGAAAAGGCCCAAGGACACTGACCCGCAGATAGTCCACAAGCCTTGCTATAGACCACAGAAACTAGACTCAACTTAGTCAACAGCCTCCAGGAGACACCGTCGCCCAGCAGTCGGTCTCCAATCAACACACCCCTTACTAAAGAAAGGGAACAAGCTACCGTATTCTTCCACAAAGAAGAAAAGACACGGAGAAAACACGATTGTACTTGTAAAGCGCGGCTAATCCCCCTTAAGGGACTCAAGGAGCTGCTCATCTTATCAACCTCGAAAGGAGGAAAGGCTAAGTAGGCCTTGCCGGGGATCGAACTTGCAACCCTCGGTTTGCTGCAGTGCAGAGTAGCAACAGTGCAACAGTGCATTAGTATGCTGAGCTAGCAGTCCAGCTAGCAAAAGGAACTCCAGAAAAGAAACCCTCAAAAAGGGCACAGAGTCCTAAATAAAAAAACAGAGCAAAAACCTGAGAAACCGGGTCAGGCTAACAGAGACCCTACCAGTCTCATAGAAACAATGGGAGGCAACACCCAGACCCCAGAAATACAGAAACCACAGGATAAGGCCAGGAGTCTGAAACAGAGAGGATCTTCCCCTAACACAGTGCAACCGCACTCTAAAAAGCAACTGAAGGCGAAGGTCCCCAAGTCGCAAAAAGGTATCACAGAATACCGAAATATTCAGAAACGAAACCTCGTGCAGCAAGCTCAGATAGGTCTGAGGAACAACACCTGAAGCAAAAACACTGCACGCTGCAGTCTTGTGAATCCCAATTGCCAATCATTGTTTCCCCCCCCCCCGGGGTTCAACCCCTTTTTTTAAATGTCATGCGCTTCTTCAGCACATACCTTAAACAAAATTCTCCCTATTCAGTTCAGATGCGCGTTCGAAATATACTTACATTACCATGAATACTGTGTTGCAGTCTTGAAATAGGATTTTGGCACATGCGCAGGTCCATAGATCAAAGGGGAACACGCTTGAGAGATACGTATAGAGCGGGTGGGACCGCTCTATACGTCACACTGTGCCAAACAAGGAAGTGCCAAATGGGAGGAGTCGAAAATGAGAACAGAATATAAATTGGTAAATAAAATATTAACGAAATTATAGAAAATGAAAAAAAAAAAAAAAAAACTTGGCGGTTTCAGTAACAAAGTTCAAATGTTTATTAGGCTTCCTCAGTGCGTAAATTGACATTCACTTGAAGTACTTGCAGGGCAAGTAGAAAGCAGCTGAATATAGGATCCTTCAGATTGCTAAGTATCCACTAACCAGCGGATAACGTTGCAGGCTAAGAGCCGTCAGTCCTTCCCACAAATCTTGAATGCGGAGAAAGGAGAAACCTCAAAGCTCCGAGGACGAATTAGCAGAGCAACAGATCTCAGATACTGATCCAACACCGGACCAGCCCAAGCGACAGACATGTCTGATAGACAGGGGAGACTAAAAGACTTCAACCACAATCCCTCAGGGAATGGAAAGAAAAGTGGGGACTCACCCACCCAAACAGAGCTCCCAAGGAGAACCCCCTAGGACCGGGAACAGAGAAAAGCGCAATAGATCCTTAGGAAGACCTGTCACAGATCTATTAGACAGTCTCTACATAGAGAGATCAATTTCCAACAGGTGGAACAGAGCACACAGAGCAGCAGATGCTGACCCTTACAGAATAAGTCACCTGATCCAACCTCCTACACACAGGGCAGGACAATGACCCTCCAGAGAGAGGAACCCCCAGCTGATAATGAAGACAAACTATCCCCTCAAAAGGGAAGGGCACAGATAACAGCGTACATGTCCACAAGAAATGAAGCCATAGTATGATCAAAACACAGACCGAATGAAAAAATCATCCAGGCACCACTGTTGACCCAACAGAGAAAAAACTCCCCATGAAGAGGAGCACACTCCGTCCGAAGGACAAGTCAGGCCTTAAAGTTTATAACCAGTACCTGAATGTGGATGTGAACTCTGGCCTTCCTGCTTACAAGCCCAATGAGCTAGTCATCCCCTTATGTCTATGCATGCAAGCCAGTCGAAGATTAAGACTGAGAATCCCCAGACCCATTAAGAGTGGGATCCTCCAGCAACGCCAAAAACGTGCCTCAGTAGAACACGAAGGCGCGCCAGTCTATAACGAAAGGTGCAAAATACCTCCGCAGGGACAAAAGAAAACACCGGCCCCGAAGGTTGACCCCCTGAGGCCTCAGGGGCAGTCGCTTCTGAACTGGACCAGGCGATCCCACGCCTGACGAGCCCCGGTTAACGGAACACGGACAATATCGTAAGCACACTCCCGGGAGGTGCAGATGCGCCAGCGCCAAAGATATGGCCATGCGGAACCGTGTCGTAACCTCCGGTGGGAACAGACCACACTCCATAGAAGGATATGTGGCTACGCCCCGGTCACAAAGTAAACCGTGCAGTCCATGCAAAAGCGCACCCGACCATAAAGGCTGCGTCACTAGACATAGGCTGTTATGTTCCAAAATAGCCATTAGCCGACGCAACACTACACAGTAGCAAACAGAATCACATAACAAACATGATTATTATAAACTCCCCTGTTCAATAAACCCCCTCAGGAGATATTAACCCTTGAATCCTAGATACAAAAAGGAGCCTCACTGAGACCCTATGTTAAAGTTATACCCGAAAGGATGTAGCCCCTCTAGGATAAACAGTTGTAATTACAATACATCCATGATTAAAATAAAACGAAACAATCTTACCAGAATCTACCCCGTGGAACAGGAACACGGCCCTTCAAGTGTGACAGATAGTAGCGTCGCTTCTGCCATGGACTTGAGAGAAAAAAGCAGGCAGCGAAACTCATCAACACTGATTATTTGTGGAGCTGTTAATATGAGTCGGGATGGTTTCGCAGAAAGACTCTCCCTGCGACTCTTGACTTTCACCCAGGCTCTCACTGAGAGGCTGACAGGACTACTTAAAACTACAGTCCCATGCCGAAGAGTACTACCCTCCATAAGAGACTATTGAAAACTTCTAACACTTCTCTGCCAACATCCTGACAAAGGCAAAGAATGACTGGGGGATGAGGGAAGTGGGAGGAGTATTTAAGCCTTTGGCTGGGGTCCTTGCCTCCTCCTGGTGGCCAGGTTCTTTCAGTCAAAGTATATAAAAAAAATCCAAGCCTTTATTTCGCCGTGGGTTATTGCCGAGCTCGGTGCCTCCGACAGCCTACAGTAATACTACTCTTTTCCAGGGAGGTTTCAGGGATTTACCATCACTTAAAGGGACAGTATACACCAATTTTCATTTAACTGCATGTAATAGACACTACTATAAAGAATAATATACACAGATACTGATCTAAAATTCCTGTATAAAAACTTACTTAGAAGCTCCCAATATAACTGTTGATGAGATTAGGCAGTGACACCCACTGAAAGGAGCTGAGAGCAGAACCTCTCCCCTCCCCCATCCACTATATATGAAGAGACCCATTATACAAACAGAAGCAATCTGAAGTCTGTATACATAAGCAAAACTATACATTGTTACAAAAACACACCCTTATGGGCGATATAAATGGATCATCTACAAAACATTTATGCAAAGAAAAATCTATTGTACAATGTCCCTTAAACTATTCACACTTCTATGTCCTGCTTCAACATGAGTTTCTATTTAAAATATATTTATACACACAACATGTACACATTCTAGCTGCATATTAGGAAACAGCAACAATAGGTCTGCGCCTATATTTAGAAAAAGAGGGAAAAAATTCCAGGCACTAATCTTGTCATATCTAAAAGATAATTGAAAAACATAATTTATGCTTACCTGATAAATTCCTTTCTTCTGTTGTGTGATCAGTCCACGGGTCATCATTACTTCTGGGATATAACTCCTCCCCAACAGGAAATGCAAGAGGATTCACCCAGCAGAGCTGCATATAGCTCCTCCCCTCTACGTCAGTCCCAGTCATTCGACCAAGAATCAACGAGAAAGGAGTAACCAAGGGTGAAGTGGTGACTGGAGTATAATTTTAAAAAATATTTACCTGCCTTAAAAACAGGGCGGGCCGTGGACTGATCACACAACAGAAGAAAGGAATTTATCAGGTAAGCATAAATTATGTTTTCTTCTGTTATGTGTGATCAGTCCACGGGTCATCATTACTTCTGGGATACCAATACCAAAGCAAAAGTACACGGATGACGGGAGGGATAGGCAGGCTCATTATACAGAAGGAACCACTGCCTGAAGAACCTTTCTCCCAAAAATAGCCTCCGAAGAAGCAAAAGTATCAAATTTGTAAAATTTGGAAAAAGTATGAAGCGAAGACCAAGTTGCAGCCTTGCAAATCTGTTCAACAGAGGCCTCATTCTTAAAGGCCCAAGTGGAAGCCACAGCTCTAGTGGAGTGGGCTGTAATTCTTTCAGGAGGCTGCTGTCCAGCAGTCTCATAGGCTAACCGTATTATGCTACGAAGCCAAAAAGAGAGAGAGGTAGCAGAAGCTTTTTGACCTCTCCTCTGTCCAGAATAAACGACAAACAGGGAAGAAGTTTGACGAAAATCTTTAGTTGCCTGCAAGTAGAACTTGAGGGCACGAACTACATCCAGATTGTGTAGAAGACGTTCCTTCTTTGAAGAAGGATTTGGACACAAGGATGGAACAACAATCTCTTGATTGATATTCCTGTTAGTAACTACCTTAGGTAAGAACCCAGGTTTAGTACGCAGAACTACCTTGTCTGAGTGAAAAATCAGATAAGGAGAATCACAATGTAATGCTGATAACTCAGAGACTCTTCGAGCCGAGGAAATAGCCATTAAAAACAGAACTTTCCAAGATAACAATTTTATATCAATGGAATGAAGGGGTTCAAACGGAACACCCTGTAAAACGTTAAGAACTAAGTTTAAACTCCATGGTGGAGCAACAGCTTTAAACACAGGCTTGATCCTAGCTAAAGCCTGACAAAAGGCCTGGACGTCTGGATTTTCTGACAGACGCCTGTGTAACAAGATGGACAGAGCTGAAATCTGTCCCTTTAATGAACTAGCCGATAAACCCTTTTCTAAGCCTTCTTGTAGAAAGGACAAGATCCTAGAGATCCTAACCTTACTCCAGGAGTAACGTTTGGATTCACACCAGTATAGGTATTTACGCCATATTTTATGGTAAATCTTTCTGGTAACAGGCTTCCTAGCCTGTATCAGGGTATCAATAACCGACTCAGAAAAACCACGTTTTGATAAAATCAAGCGTTCAATTTCCAAGCAGTCAGCTTCAGAGAAGTTAGATTTTGATGTTTGAACGGACCCTGTATCAGAAGGTCCTGTCTTAGAGGTAGAGACCAAGGCGGACAGGATGACATGTCCACTAGATCTGCATACCAAGTCCTGCGTGGCCATGCAGGTGCTATTAGAATCACTGATGCTCTCTCCTGTTTGATTTTGGCAATCAATCGAGGAAGCAGCGGGAAGGGTGGAAACACATAAGCCATCCCGAAGTTCCAAGGTGCTGTCAAAGCATCTATCAGAACCGCTCCCGGATCCCTGGATCTGGACCCGTAGTGAGGAAGCTTGGCGTTCTGGCGAGACGCCATGAGATCTATCTGTGGTTTGCCCCAACGTCGAAGTATTTGGGCAAAGACCTCCGGATGAAGTTCCCACTCCCCCGGATGAAAAGTCTGGCGACTCAAGAAATCCGCCTCCCAGTTCTCCACTCCCGGGATGTGGATTGCTGACAGGTGGCAAGAGTGAGACTCTGCCCATCGAATTATCTTTGATACTTCCATCATTGCTAGGGAGCTTTTTGTCCCTCCCTGATGGTTGATGTAAGCTACAGTCGTGATATTGTCCGACTGAAACCTGATGAACCCCCGAGTTGTTAATTGGGGCCAAGCCAGAAGGGCATTGAGAACTGCTCTCAATTCCAGAATGTTTATTGGAAGGAGACTCTCCTCCTGATTCCATAATCCCTGAGCCTTCAGAGAATTCCAGACAGCGCCCCAACCTAGTAGGCTGGCGTCTGTTGTTACAATTGTCCAGTCTGGCCTGCTGAATGGCATCCCCCTGGACAGGTGTGGCCGATGAAGCCACCATAGAAGAGAATTTCTGGTCTCTTGATTCAGATTCAGAGTAGGGGACAAATCTGAGTAATCCCCATTCCACTGACTTAGCATGCATAATTGCAGCGGTCTGAGGTGTAGGCGTGCAAAAGGTACTATGTCCATTGCCGCTACCATTAAGCCGATCACCTCCATGCATTGAGCTACTGACGGGTGTTGAATGGAATGAAGGACACGGCATGCATCTTGAAGCTTTGTTAACCTGTCCTCTGTCAGGTAAATCTTCATTTCTACAGAATCTATAAGAGTCCCCAAGAATGGAACTCTTGTGAGAGGAAAAAGAGAACTCTTCTTTTCGTTCACTTTCCATCCATGCGACCTTAGAAATGCCAGAACTAACTCTGTATGAGACTTGGCAGTTTGAAAGCTTGAAGCTTGTATTAGAATGTCGTCTAGGTACGGAGCTACCGAAATCCCTCGCGGTCTTAGTACCGCCAGGAGGGCACCTAGAATCTTTGTGAAGATTCTTGGGGCCGTAGCCAATCCGAATGGAAGAGCTACAAACTGGTAGTGCCTGTCTAGGAAGGCAAACCGTAGATACCGGTGATGATCTTTGTGGATCGGTATGTGAAGGTAAGCATCTTTTAAATCCACTGTGGTCATGTACTGACCCTTTTGGATCATGGGCAAGATTGTCCGAATAGTTTCCATTTTGAACGATGGAACTCTTAGGAATTTGTTTAGAATCTTTAAATCTAAGATTGGTCTGAAAGTTCCCTCTTTTTTGGGAACCACAAACAGGTTTGAGTAGAACCCTTGTCCTTGTTCCGACCGCGGAACCGGATGGATCACTCCCATTAATAACAGATCTTGTACACAGCGTAGAAACGCTTCTTTCTTTATCTGGTTTGTTGACAATCTTGACAGATGAAATCTCCCTCTTGGGGGAGATAATTTGAAGTCTAGAAGGTATCCCTGAGATATGATCTCTAGCGCCCAGGGATCCTGAACATCTCTTGCCCAGGCCTGGGCGAAGAGAGAAAGTCTGCCCCCCACTAGATCCGGTCCCGGATCGGGGGCTCTCGGTTCATGCTGTCTTTGGGGCAGCAGCAGGTTTCCTGGCCTGTTTGCCCTTGTTCCAGGACTGGTTGGGCTTCCAGCCTTGCCTGTAACGAGCAACAGCTCCTTCCTGTTTTGGTGCAGTGGAGGTTGATGCTGCTCCTGTTTTGAAATTCCGAAAGGGACGAAAATTAGACTGTCTAGCCTTAGCTTTGGCTTTGTCTTGAGGTAGGGCGTGGCCCTTACCTCCTGTAATGTCAGCGATAATTTCTTTCAAACCGGGCCCAAATAAGGACTGCCCCTTGAAAGGTATATTAAGTAATTTGGACTTAGAAGTAACATCAGCTGACCAGGATTTTAGCCACAGTGCCCTACGTGCCTGTATGGCGAATCCTGAGTTCTTAGCCGTAAGTTTGGTTAAATGTACTACGGCCTCCGAAATGAATGAATTAGCTAGTTTAAGGACTCTAAGCCTGTCCATAATGTCGTCTAGCGTAGATGAACTAAGGTTCTCTTCCAGAGACTCAATCCAAAATGCTGCCGCAGCCGTAATCGGCGCGATACATGCAAGGGGTTGCAAAATAAAACCTTGTTGAACAAACATTTTCTTAAGGTAACCCTCTAATTTTTTATCCATTGGATCTGAAAAGGCACAGCTATCCTCCACCGGGATAGTGGTACGCTTAGCTAGAGTAGAAACTGCTCCCTCCACCTTAGGGACCGTTTGCCATAAGTCCCGAGTGGTGGCGTCTATTGGAAACATCTTTCTAAATATTGGAGGGGGTGAGAACGGCACACCGGGTCTATCCCACTCCTTAGTAACAATTTCAGTTAATCTCTTAGGTATAGGAAAAACGTCAGTACTCGCCGGTACCGCAAAGTATTTATCCAACCTACATAGTTTCTCTGGTATTGCAACGGTGTTACAATCATTGAGAGCTGCTAAGACCTCCCCTAGTAATACACGGAGGTTCTCCAATTTAAATTTAAAATTTGAAATATCTGAATCCAATCTGTTTGGATCAGAACCGTCACCCACAGAATGAAGCTCTCCGTCCTCATGCTCTGCAAGCTGTGACGCAGTATCAGACATGGCCCTAGTATTGTCAGCGCACTCTGTTCTCACCCCAGAGTGATCACGCTTGCCTCTTAGTTCTGGTAATTTAGACAAAACTTCAGTCATAACAGTAGCCATATCTTGTAATGTTATCTGTAATGGCCGCCCAGATGTACTAGGCGCCATAATATCACGCACCTCCCGGGCGGGAGATGCAGGTACTGCCGCGTGAGGCGAGTTAGTCGGCATAACTCTCCCCTCGCAGATTGGTGAAATTTGTTCACATTGTACAGATTGACTTTTATTTAAAGTAGCATCAATACAGTTAGTACATAAATTTCTATTGGGCTCCACCTTGGCATTGGAACAAATGACACAGATATCTTCCTCTGAGTCAGACATGTTTAACACACTAGCAATAACTTGCAACCTGGTTATAATCTTTTTTAGCAAAAACGTACTGTGCCTCAAAGAGGTACTTAAACGATTAAATGACAGTTGAGATAATGAACTGAGAAACAGTTATAGCATCAACTTTAAAACAACACAACTTTTAGCAAAGGTTTTGTTCCCATTAGTAAGATAACATAACTAAATTTGACATAAAAATTATTGAGTAACGTCTTTATCCACAGTCAATATAAAAAATTCTCACAGCTCTGCTGAGAGAATGTACCTCCCTTCAAGAAGTTTGAAGACCCCTGAGATCTGTCAGAGATGAACCGGATCATGCAGGAAAAATAATAATAGCTGACTGGAAATTGTTGATGCGTAGCAAAGAGCGCCAAAAACGGCCCCTCCCTCTCACACACAGCAGTGAAGAGAAACGAAACTGTCACAATTCAAAACAAACTACTGCCAAGTGGAAAATAAAGCCCAAACATTTATTTACTCAGTACCTCAGCAATGTAAACGATTCTACATTCCAGCAAAAACGTTTAACATGATATAATACTTATTAAAAAGATTAGTGACCTTTAACAGAGTAGTTCCGGTGAAGTACCATTCCCAGAATACTGAAGTGTATACATACATGTCATTATAACGGTATAGCAGGATTTTCTCATCAATTCCATTCAGAAAATAAAAACTGCTACATACCTCAATGCAGATTCATCTGCCCCTGTCCCCTGATCTGAAGCTTTTACCTCCCTCAGATGGCCGAGAACAGCAATATGATCTTAACTACTCCGGTTAAAATCATAGTAAAAACTCTGGTAGATTCTTCCTCAAAGTCTGCCAGAGAAGTAATAACACGCTCCGGTGCTATTATAAAATAACAAACTTTTGATTGAAGTCATAAAAACTAAGTATAATCACCATAGTCCTCTCACACATCCTATCTAGTCGTTGGGTGCAAGAGAATGACTGGGACTGACGTAGAGGGGAGGAGCTATATGCAGCTCTGCTGGGTGAATCCTCTTGCATTTCCTGTTGGGGAGGAGTTATATCCCAGAAGTAATGATGACCCGTGGACTGATCACACATAACAGAAGAAATAATAATTACTGCAATTAACTGTAAAGAGACAGTCATACTAGAGATCAACTGATTTTCTTTAAAAGATATGTCTCAGCCGCAAACACACACCCTACTTTACTCGTCCATCACCCCAAGGCAACATTACATGCCTACCAAATACAGCCACCGTATAACTGCAGCAACACGCAGCATACACTCTCCAAACATATTCATAAAATATGTATGGGAGTTTTACTTGCTCAGTTTGATTTATTGTTTCTGTTAAAGGGATATGCAATCCAAAATGTTTCTTTTATGATTCAGACAGAGCACGAGATTTTAAACAACTTTCTAATTTACTTTTATTATCAATTTGTTATCATTCTCTTGGTATCTTTTGTTGAAAAGCAGGGATGTATGCTTAGGAGCCTGCTCATTTCTGTAGCAGTATATGGCAGCACTATTTCCTGCCATGTATTATTCCAGGTGCCTACCTAGGTATCTCTTTAACACTGAATATCATGGGAATAAAACAAATTTGATAATATAAGTAAATTGGAAACTTTTTTCAAATAGTGTGCTCTGTCTTTATCACAAAAGAAATCTGTGGGTTTCATATCCCTTTAATTTAGTCTGTACTTCCAGCATGTGTTACATGTAAATATTCAAGCGATGGTAAATTTGAGTTTATCCATCTATCTATCTATTTATATTTTTATTTATTTTTATTATAAATAACATTGCTCTGATTTTCAGACACCTAACCAAGCCCCAAAGTTTTAGGAGAATACCGACATATACCTACTCCAGCTTGCTTCTGTTTGTGTAAAAGGGTCTTTTCATATGCAAAAGAAGAGGGAGTCTGCTATTTCTCACTTGCAATGGGTGTTCCAGTAACCTTTTAAACAGAGCTAAACTGAGAGCTTCTAAGTAAGTTTTTAAACGGTTTTATACTGGATGTTTATATCAGTATCAGTGCATATTATTCTTTATAGTAGTGTCTATTACATGCAGTTATATGAAAATTGGTGTATACTGTCCCTTTAAAGTCTATGAGTGGCTTTGTAGAACAGTGGTTCTCAACCAAAGTGACCTCAAGGCCCGGTTAATTTGAGCTGGACATGTCCAGGGCCCGGTAGTTTTTAATATATATATATATATATATATATATATATATATATATATATATATATATATATATATATATATATATATATATATATATATATATATATATATATATATATATTAAGTAGCAGAAGCGGGCTGATGAGTCAGGAAAATAGGACCTGGGCCGAGGGACCATCAAGTAGGGGTCCCTCAAATGGCATCTCCACGGATCCTGGTGCGTTCCTTAAAGGGACACTGAACCCAATTTTTTTCTTTAGTGATTCAGATAGATCATGCAATTTTAAGCAACTTTCTAATTTACTCCTATTATCAATTTATTTTTGTTCTCTTGCTATCTTTATTTCAAAAAGGCATCTAAGCTATTTTTTGGTTTAGGACCCTGGACAGCACTTGTTTATTGGTGGGTGAATTTATCCACCAATCAGCAAGAACAACCCAGGTTGTTCACCAAAAATGGTCTGGAATTTAAACTTACATTCTTGATTTTTAAATAAAGATACCAAGAGAATGAAGATCGTTTGATAATAGGAGTAAATTAGAAAGTTACTTAAAAGTTCATGCTCTATCTGAATCACAAAAGAAAAAAATCGAGTTCAGTGTCCCTTTAAGCTGGAGTTTTCAGTTGCCATATCAGTAACTAAGCAGTTAATGGGGGTTTAGTGGGGGCCCTGGAGTGTGGGGGGTCCTGCCGGGGGTCTGTTGCTGTGAGGGCCATGGAGTGTGGGGTCTGGCCCTGAAGTTTGGAGGCCCTTTCTCTGGCCCTTAATGTTGGGAGTCCTGGCACTGGAGGTTGAGGGGCATATTGGGGGCAGGGCAGGGAGGCTACCATGTTCATTTGCATAGCATTGAATACATTTGGGTCAGTGTGAGACAGTTTTCCTGGGGCCTTGATTGGTCTCAGTCTGCCCCTGGTGTGCAGTGGGGGCATGACAAATCAGGGCCCACCAGCAGGGCTATCACGGCCCGGTACTGGGCCACGGCCCGGCTGTTGAGAAACCAGGTTCTAGAATATACATTTCCTCCTGTTCAATAGTTTATATGATGTGTAACGAGGTCCAAGTGCGGCTTCCTAGACTCAGAAGCTACAGAATAGAAGTTAAATTATTTTTCAGTGCTGTCTTACAGGCAAAATGTTTCAAATTACTATTTGGCCTGAAGTGTTTAACAACAAATATAAATGTGTTTTTTTCTACTAGTTATTGATTTATGTTCAAGGAAAAAAAAAAAAAAACTTTATACACATCATAAAACACAGCCCAAAAATAAAATATTATCTGTTACTTGGGACAACCACCGGTATGCTCACCTGCCCTCAGGGACAGTGCACATGGGCTATTAGTCTAACTGATCACTTACAGGTAAAAGGAATTTAGATATCTGAGACACAGATATAGCCTTCCTATTTCCTCCCACAATTCTATATCCGATCCGGGTTATTTTCCCTGCTGCTCACCTGTGCAGTTTGATGGAAATTTCCACTGAAAATAAAACACCAAATATGACATAATGGCGAGAGAGGCTTTGGCAAAGAAAATAGATTTTTGGTAAGTGCCAATAGCTAGGCCTTTACTAAAGTGCATCCCAAATTTTTCATCAAATTTTGATGCCACGTTCAAGTTAAAACAATTTGTTTTTCAAAATTCACTTAAAACACATTTATTTTTATATCGCACCATAAAATAATAGCATCTTAAAGGGACGTTTTAGTGTAAAATTGGGTTTTCCAGTGGCTTATTATACCTGCTGACGAGTTTAAAATGTAGGAGGAGATAAGAACTCAACTGCAAATCCCATGTGTTGTAATCCTCCATTAGCTCCTTAAATTCCGCTGTAGTACTGGGTCAAACTCCCTTCCCATAGAATTTCCATTTAAGGTATGTGCTATTCAGGCCTTTACTTCAGCCAAAAGCATGCATGTGCAGTAGGGTGCACTGACTTTGTGTATCTCATACTGTATCACGTGGCACCCGGCCAAAGCAGTGCAGTGTCTGTTTATACAGCGCTAGAGTGCCGCCCCATAACCTCACCACTTGCCCATGGCAGGCAAAGTTTGATTGCACAAGCACATAATCAAAATGGCACCCAACATTTCAATATATGGTCCCAGCAACTGATAAGGGAAGGGGAGGATGAAGGCCCTTGTGACAACACCAACATATAAGTTATTTTTAAATAATTACTTAAAATTATATAAAAGCATTGTTGAAAAAGGTTTCCTTCCTGGGCCATTATAAACCATACAAATACCTTACATAATATGCCGAGATCTCAGGATGTTTTAAGCCACTTTAATGTTTATTTTCGTATATGAAATAGCGGTTTCTATTAATTGAAACCACAACCCAATAAAATGGGATGGGCTGGTAGGAACAGAATACCCCATTATCTTATCTGTCTAATTATTTACACAAAGTCCTTTTTATCTTATTTCTCACTGTTTACTCAAAGACCAATAATACTGACAGAATGAAAAAGGAACATTTTAGTATCTCTGTCACAGAAGTGTGATTTCCTCTAAACCAGTGTTTTTCAACCAGTGTGCCGTGAGAGATCCTCAGGTGTGCCACGGCAGACTGACAACAGTGTGACATATTTTTTAAACTTTGCTTGTTTTTTACTCCCAGTGCAGGGGTGGTTTGTAGGAGGCATGGCATAACAGCACAATACATACAGTATGTGTGTGTTTGTGTGTATGTGTATATATATATATATGCTGTATTAGGCTACAATGTGTGATTTTTTTAAAATTTTGGGATGGTGGTGTGCCACAGGATTTTTTAATGTAAAAAAGTGTGCCACGGCAAAAAAAAAGGTTAAAAATCACTGCTCTAAACAATCTTATTTACACAATTTTTTCTATAACCTTTACTTAGGTGGGGATATAACTGGCAAAACCGCTATTTCAAATGACAAAATAAAGGTAAATGAGCTATGTGTAAACGTTTTCATACACTCCACAAGTTAAAAGTGATCATTGGGAATAAAATAAAGGGAACAGAATAAAAATACAGTATACTGTCCCTTTCATTTTGAAGCCAAGTTAAAGGGACAGTAAACACTTAAAAAAAAAAAAAAAAACAACAACTGTGCAATATACTTTTATTAGACAAGTGGCAGATGGAGTTTGGAAATAAAAAACAAGTGCAGCAAACAAGTTCCTTTGCATTCAAAACATTTTCAAACTCAACCACTATGTTAAAAGATTGTAATTCAAAGATATGTACTGTCCCTTTAAGGCTTGATGCTATGTAGAAGCCAGAGAAAATATTAAAGGGACATACAATCAATGTTTTTCTTTCCTGATTCAGATAGAGCACATGATTTTAAACAACTTTCGAATTAACTTCTATTATCTCATTTTTTCCCTCTTGGTATCTTTTGTTGAAAAGCATACTTAGGTAGGCTTACGAGCTGCTGAATGGTGGCTGCACATTGGATACCATGGTATTGGATACCAAGAGAATGAAGCAAATTAGTCAATACAAATAAATTGGAAAGAGGTTGAAAATGATATCCTCTATCTGCATCACAAAATAAAACATTTGGATTTCATGTCCCTTCAAGGGGCTAGATACTCATTTTAGAAACAGATATAGGTAGAAAAATCCCCACATTTAGGAGCCTGACTACAATTTTGGTTGATGTGGCTGCCAGAATTTGTCAAGCCCAGGACTAACGTTCATAATACTCTTGTAGCTCATAAGTAAAAAAACATTATTTAAACAACTAAAATACATTTTGAAAGCATCTTCTTATTCTCGGGCTAATGTTTTCTCTGAATATCTCATTTTATATAGAGAATGTATTTACTTTGTAATGCAACTTTAATTTTTCACACAAAACGTTACAAAAATTAAAAACCACACACTAGAATTTCATTTTCTGGAAACTCACGATTATACTGTTCTCTCTCTGTGTATTCATCCTAAGAGGTAGAATTAAAGGGATAGGAAACGCCAACATTTTCTTTCATGATTTGCATAAACATACAATTTTAAACAACTTTCAATTTACTTCTATTATCAAATTTGCTTCATTCTCTTATTTGCTGAAGAAACAAAATTGCACTACTGGCAGCTAGCTGAACACATCTAGTTAGCCAATCACAAGTGACAAATGTGTGCAGGCACCAATCAGCAGCAGCTCCCACTAGTGTATGATATGTGCGTATTCTTTTTTAACAAGGGATACCAAGGGAACGCAGCACATTTGAAAATAGAAGTGAATTTAAAAAGTGTCTTAAAATGACATGCACTATCTGAATCATGCAGGTTTAATTTTGACTTTCCTATCCCTTTAAATCTCGGCTGCACTCCGACCCTTTGCTAAATCTGGGCCTCAGACCTTTGCATTAAAAGGATACTTTATGTAGCCAATGATTAAACAATGTTAACAAAACTAAAATACAAAAAGAGTTAAGCTATAAAATGAATTGTACTGTTTCATAAAACAAGAGACATTTACAACTCAAGAAATCCCTTTCCCTCCTCACAAATATTTGACTTTTTACCAAATTCCATACAGAATGTTCCCATTATGTTTCGAGAGAATAAAACTTACCCACTCCCATTGTATTTTTCCATCTGTATGTAGGCAAGAGGCGAAAACTGCATACTCTGTTACAGCGCGTGGCTGGCTCTGTTTACATGAGAGCTGGGCTGGCAGCCAGTTTTATAGCTTCTCATGACTCAGCCCCAGGGTGGAGACTGTCAGATCTCTGGCAAGTATGAAATCGAAAGCTAAAGGGGATTTTCTGAAAACAAACGCACCTGAAGAGGGATCTCTAATAAAGGTCTCATGATTTGTAAGACATGGGATGATAGACTGTATTAAAACAGTATTACTAATGGCAGACATGATTAAGGGTCTATTAAAATCCATTAGTAGAGAAACAGCTTTGCTTAACATACTATTCCCCAAAAATTGTGCACTGAGAGAATTTGAAAATATTTGAAATATTTCAATCTTCAATGTTTGGCATTTTCAGGTGTGTGATTAGTTCACATATTAATCAATCACACTTGTCTTTGGGATTTTTAAAAATACAGACTATAAAATGATGCAAATTTTAATTAAATGGTTAATTGTGCACCTATCTTACTTAGAGCCTTATGAGCAGCACACAATGGGACATTGTACACTAGATTTTTCTTTGCATAAATGTTTTGTAAATTATCTATTTATATAGCCCATCTGGGGGTGTTTTTGTAAAAATGTATAGGTTTGCTTACTTTTTAATAACATTGTGCGGATTTTCAGACTCCTAACCAAGCCCCACAGTGCTATTATTGTTTTCCCAACCCCTGTCCCAGCCTAAACTCATCAACAGTGCTAATTTTAGATCAGCATCTGTGCATATTCTTCTTTATAGTAGTGTCTATTACATGCAGTTATAGGTAAATTGGTGTATGCTGTCCTTAAAGGGACATGCTAGGGTTGCCACCTGTCCCTTAAAATACAGAACACCTATGAGTTACACATGCTGCAGGGTGTGCAGGGAGGAAAATGAATAGTGCTGTCCAGAAACACAATACATGTTCCTCCCTGCACACCCTGCAGCATGTGTAACTCATAAGTGTCCAGGAAAACATGGCTGAGGTGGCAACCCTACAGATGCCACCCACATTTTTTCTTTTATGATTTAGAAAGAGACTGCAATGTTAAACATCCTTCTAATTTACTTATATTATCTAATTTGTTTTATTCTCTTGATATTCTTTGATGAAAAGCATATCTAGATATGCTCACTAGCTGCTGATTGGTTGCTGCACATAGAAGCATCATGTGATTGGCTCACCATGTACATTGCTTTTTCTTCAAATAAGGATATATAAAAAATGAAGCAAAATAAATTATGGGAGTAAATTGTAATGTTGTTTAAATTTCTATTCTCTATCTGAATCATGAAAGAAAGATTTTGGGTTTAGTGGCCCTTTAAGGGGCAGGTGGTATGATTTATTTAAAATGTAGTTTCCCTAGAAATCACTTCTGGACAGGAACCGGATATGAAAAGAAGCCAAAAACAATCTGAGTTGAATACAAAGTTTTCATAAGAAGTAAAGGTTTGGAATGAGTCTTTATTTAGTAATGATGTCCCGTTGTGCTCTCTTCCGAAATATATTAATATCTTTTACTAGCACCAAGGGACAAAGGTTGTAGAAGACCCTACATTTCAACAGTGCCCCTTCTGACAGCAAATGAGCAGCACTCTGTTCTCTGTGACTATGAGTCATGCTTTCCTCTAGAGCAGTGCTTTCTAAACTGTTGTAACACAGTGTGTCGGCAGCAGTGTGTAGGTGTGTCCCTGCTTCAGCGCAAATTCTTTTGAATTTAAATTTTTTTTTGGTTTTCGTCTTTGGTTGACCCGTGATTGATACCTAGTGGGTCACAGATCATCTTAACCTATTGGCGCAGCTCAGTGGGAACTGAAACAATTCCTATTGGCGGCACATTGGCTCCTGACTGCACTGTAGTCTCCTCAATCGGCTTGTGACTGCACGTGTAGTCTCCTCAATCAGCTTGTGACTGCATGTGTAGTCAGTGAGTAGGACAGCAGTGTGTTTGCAGCGCGGGCAGTAGTCAGTCGGACTCTGAGGGCGGCAGCTTAAACAATGAGCTGAAGTCAGAGGTCACAAATGTTGTTTTTTTGCAGCTAGCTCCCAGTAGTGCATTGCTGCTCCTGCTCTTGATACATGGATAGGAAGAGGATATGAAGGCTGCGGAACCTGTTGGCGCTCTACAAATACCTGATAATAATAATACTAAGTGGAAGCTTAAAAATGCTTGATGATGAAATGCGAGTGTCTTTTTCTAATATTTCACCAAATATTCAGAAACTGTGTTCATTCCATCAACCTCATACATCCCACTAAAATAGTAAGTAGCTATTGGTGTTATTAAACTTTTTTTAATTCTTGCACATACTTACATACAGTTACTCGTAAGTACATTTAGTTATTATATCATTTATGTTTGTGTCTGTATCTCCTAAAACAGTTAGTTTAACCTCCTGTTTGCTACTACAACTGAATTACCGTGTTGAGAAATTATGTAGGTCTAAAAAGTGTGTCACCAACATGAAAGCTCTGCTCTAGAGCATATGCACTTGTGCTGCCTTCATGTACAAATATAATGGCAGGTTTTTCTGTACAGTAATACTGTGGCAGCCATCTTGGGAACACTTCCTACCTCCAGGACCTCTTGTAGCTATGGCTGTACTGACTGCAGGGTCAGAGGGGCTCCCTAGAGGTGCAAGCACAGCCTCAACTGAAAGCTGTGAGACCCCTATAGTGATCCCCCTGAATAGCACGGATAAATGGCTATTACAAGGATCATCCACATTTTATGTAAAGTTCCAACAATTATTTTATTTTTATTTTTTTTACAAATTCTTTAATAAACTGCTACCACAGGGCTCTAAAGCATAACTCTAATATATTCTTTTTTTCCCTGGTAAATCATCTTTATAAATTCCTTTAATAATAATAATGCCATGGTCATTATGTTGGCAAACTCTCCATTGTTTGGTTGTTTGTTGTCTTATCTCTACGGAAGCCCATTAGGGACAGATATGTAGCAGGAATAAACTTGTGCTCTATCAGTTCTAAAAATAGAACAGGAAAATTTGATTTTTCAGACAAATTATAGGAAAAGAGGGCAAAATAAATAAAAAAACAAAATTATGCTTAGCTGATAATTTCCTTTTCTTACGTTGGAGTTCACAGCTGCATTCATTACTTTTGGGAAATAAGAACCTGGCCACCAGGAGGAGTCAAAGACACCCCACCCAAAGGCTTAAATACTCCTCCCAGTTCCCTCATCCCCCAGTCATTCTGCCGAGGTACAGTAGAAGAAATATCAGGGTATAAATGGTGCCAGAAGAATAAAAAGACGCCTCACGTAGAAAAATGGTGGGGAGCTGTGGAATCTTTCCAACGGAAGAAAAGGAAATTATCAGGTAAGCATAATTTATGTTTTTCTTCCTAATTGGAAAGAGTCCACAGCTGCATTCATTACTTTTGGGAAAACAATACCCAACCTAAAGAGGACACTGAATGCCAAAACGGGAGGGTACAATAGGCGGCCCATTCTGAGGGCACCAAGCCAGAAACCACTACCCAACAAAAAACCAGCTTCGCCCAAAGCCGAGAAAACTTTGAAAAGGAAAGGCCCCAAGGGCACTGACTCGCAGATAGTCCAGAAGCCTAGCTAGAGAACGCAAAATAGGACTCAACTGAGCCAACAGTCCTCCAGGAGACACCGTCGTCCAACAGGCGGTCCCTCACCAAGGGAAAAGGCAAGAAGAAACTAAAGGGAACTGAAAGGTCACCACAAAACCCATAAAAGGAAAAACCCCAATAGCGAGCCCAGCTCACAAAGACCCAAATGGGTCCTGACAGACAAGGGGAGGCTACGCCTAGACCAAGCAGAAACCAGAGGTTTAGTACCGGGCCTCGAAACAGAGAAACCTTTCTCTCAACATCGTGCAAAAGCACCAAAAGACAACTGAAGACGTAGTCCTCACATCATCAGAATTAAGAATTCTATAGTATTCAGACAAAAAAAGAACGTGTAACAGACCCAGGCAAAAAACCCTGAGTCAAGAACACGCAGCCATCCTTAGGATGACACAGAAGAATACCTGCTGAGAAGTAAAAAGCGTCCAGCAAGAGAACAGATTGCAAACAAAGCCGCTAGACCTGCACACATGGCTCCAAAAGGGGAAGCACATAACCTCAACAAGACCCACTGCACCCCCAAGAGAAAGGTTACACCCAGAACCCGAAGGTGAATGGTAACCCGGGACCCTCAGCTTGTAAACCCAGGAGGCTAGCTACAATGCCAACCTAGATCCTGAAGATGACAACGCATCACAGAAACCACTCCCAACCGGGCCAGCCCAAGCATCGGTAGGTCTTGAAAACAGGACAGAAGAACCCCAACACCAGCTCAAAAACGAGCAGAAGAATGGCCACAGCCATCCAAACAGAGCACGGGTGCCAACCCGACTCCTTAGAAACAGACGACAAGGCTGTAGACCCAAAGGAATCTAACAAAAGGCCCACCATAGTCTTGACACAGAGCCAGCAAGACTCCAGATGAAACGTAACAACCCAGGGAAAAACACCCCTCTCTGAAAGGTTAACTCTCAGTTCCAACCTCCTGAATCCAAGAGAATCCCTAGAAGAAGGACCACAACTCCATAAGAAGGAGAATAAGCCCCCCACCCTAAGAAAAGGGATGGGGCCAAAAAGGCAGAGCACCTGTTTACAAGACACAAAGCCACAGGCTAAAGGAGAGATCAATCTCCAACGCAGATGAACTTGGAAGGAATCCCCCTAAGGAATTAGCTTGCTAACACACATCCAATGTGCAATAGCTGCAGCAGAGACACTGCAAACCCATTCACCTGCAGAGCAGTGAATCCATAAGGTTACCACGGCAAGCTGACCAAGAGACACCGACCATAAAGGCGTATGTCCAGCTCAATGAGTATCAGCACTCAGACAACCTGGCCAACCGTGACCAGGTCAATTAGTCCAAGTAAAAGGACATAGCCCAAGTTCCCAGGAACTGGGGAACGCCGAACCAGCCCTAGAGCCAAAAAGTCCGGCAACAACTCCACAAAGGAAAACACTGAGTGAAGCCTCAGCAACCAGAAGCACCAAGGAGAAAACAGATCCGAGTCCCCAATTGTTTAAACAAACAATATCCAAGAACTTAAAGGGACAGTATACACTCATTTTCATATAACTGCATGTAACAGAAACTACTATAAAGAATAAGATGCACAGATACCAATATAAAAATCCAGTATAAAACTGTTTAAAAACTTACTTAGAAGCTCTCAGTTTAGCTCCGTTGAAAAGGTAGATGGAAAGCCCACTGCAAGTGGGAAATAAGACACTCCCCCCCCTTCTTTTGCATATGAAAAGACCATTTACACAAGCAGGAGCAAGCTGGAGAAGGTAGCTGACAGTATTCACATAAAACTTTGGGGCTTTTGGGGCTTGGTTAGGAGTCTGAAAATCAGAGCAATATTATTAAAAAATAAGCAAAACTATACATTTAAAAAAAAAAAAAAAACCTTTATGGGCTATATAAATAGATCATCTACAAAACATTTATGCAAAGAAAAAATTAGTGTATAATGTCCCTTTAATACCCCGTCTGATATAAAAAAAAAACAGACCACAGGGAGAGATCAATGCAATATCCAGATCACCAGATAACGAGATAACTCGCAAGTCCGGACCCAAGGAAGAGATCACCCCTTTGCCAAAGTCCAATGCTCCAAAGGAGCTAAGGCTTTAAAAGTCGTACAACGACACTAGAGCCTATAGACTCTCACACAGCCGCAGGACAACAAGCAAGGGGGTGCCACGTGTCCGAACAGCTACCAGACAGAACTGAAACCAAACAGGACCCGCCTGCAATCCGGGTCCTAACCATCAAGCCGCATAAATCCTCCCTCAGAGGGGAAGAAGGAAAACAGACAGGATATCCTATTGGATGAAAATGAAATACAAGGCATCCCGTAGGTTAACGCCCAAAAAGAAACAGGCCTACCACAGGACCAGCCAAACGGAGCCCTGATCTTCCAAAAAAAACTGGAAAAGATGTCAATACATGGACAATCAGGAGATTACATCATCCCCACATGTCTAATTAGGTGGGGCATTCGAAGAGCAGACTGAGTATTCCTGTATCCGATAAGGATAGGGTCGTTCAATAACTGAAAAAACATGTCTGAGTAACACGTGAAGGCGGGCAATTCTGTAACAAAAGCCACAACACTCAGGGACAGTCGCACCCGCAGGGAACTGTACAGTCTAAGGTGGAATAGCTTGGACAACAGGAGCAGGGAAGGGAAGGCACCACCTTGTCCTCAAACTCTATTCAATTTAGGAAATAAAGGTTCATCAGGCAATATGACCTCTGGAACCCCTGAATTTGCCAAAAACTTCCTTTAGAAGAAGCACAAATTCCTAAAATTAAAGTCTGTTTCCTCCGCAGCTGGAGGTTGAGAGGCAGCAGACTCCAACCCAGAAAGTTCATACTCTAAAGTCTCAGAAAGAACCACATCCTTGGATAACCCTATCAGTTAAATCCAAAAATTATTTGATGTACTCTGGGAAGGAGTACAATATATAACCTTTTGCTTGCGCTTAGCAGGGCGAGGAAAAGCATTAAGGCTGCAGACACCGCAGTCTGAACTGCGCAGTAACATCCGGAGAAAAAAAAAAGGCCCCCTCGAGATGGAGGATCCGCAATGCCACGGGAAAACTGCATGTGTATAGAGATAACAATGTAGGGTACGCACCTCACTTGACGACAACTCCTCAGAGGTGGAAGGCTCCGTGGTATCAAACATGTTTGATATTATCACATTATCAAGACATATGGAACATAATTGAGAGGGGGAATTAGGGCCTCCTTATCATATAAACAGGAATTACTCCTTAGGAATAGAGGGAGTGCCCTCTAAAGTAACAAAATCCTCCATCGCTAGTGCAATAACTGGAGAACTAGAGAAATAAAACATCTTATTTTATTCAAAAAACGGCACCCTTATACCCCAATGGCTGGGGCACTCACCACCTCCTATGACCCAGACAGTACAGAGATTTATGACTCCCCTCTGATAGTCCGGTCAGGAAAGAGGGAATGAATCACATAGTGAACAATGCAGGACTGACCCTGCTATGAGAGAAAGTGCGCCAAGCTTGTAAACTGCATGGCTCTCAAAGTGAAAGTGAAACCTGTATATTACATAACAGCCTATGAGCCTAACATCTCACATATAAAGCAGCATAAAATCAAATAAACATATAAGATTAGTATTCCCCTAAGGAGATATTAACCCTTGATTCTATAAAGATAAAAGGCACCACACGGTGACCCTGTCTTCTGTGTTAACATTATGTAATAAAATATGAAACGATCTTACTAGAATCTACGCTGTGGAACAGGAACACGGCACTTCAAGTGTGACAGGTCGTAGCATCGCTCCTGACATGGACTTGAGAGAAAAAGCAGTGTGCGAAACTCGTCAACGCCGATTGCTGTAGGAGCTGTTAATATGAGTTGCGATGGTGTCGCAAAAAGAAGCTACCTCTGCATCTCCGGACTCTAATGTTCCCCAGGCCCTCACTGAGAAGCTTATAGAGCTACTTAAAACTCCTGTCCCATTGCGAAGAGTAGTACCCTCCATAAGAGTCTAAACAAATTCTGACACTTCTCTGCCAACCTCCTGGGACAAAAGGCAAAGAATGACTGGGGGATGAGGGAAGTGGGAGGAGTATTTAAGCCTTTGGCTGGGGTGTCTTTGCCTCCTCCTGGTGGCCAGGTTCTTATTTCCCAAAAGTAATGAATGTAGCTGTGGACTCTTTCCAATTACGAAGAAAATGTTCTCTCTTTTTTTTAACTCCATATATCTAAAAATGTTTACTGCCTCTTTAAAAGGAAACTGACTTTGTGTTCACATGCTTTAGTTTCGGGCTTTCCCTGAGGTAATCTGCAGCTGGAATTGCTTTATCACAAGCAATAAAGGTTTGGGTGACAAGACTTCTGAGTGGCTGTATTATAAACAAGCTACTTTATTTAAAAGGGAAAAAAATGCCCGACTGGGGACAAGCCAGAGGCTGCAACAGATGGAAATATTTTATTTAATTATGCAAAACAGAAGCATGCATATTTCTGTAACTGGTATAATGAGACTATACCCAGGGGGGCTAGGCACTACATTAGCCTCATTTCTAGGTTACTTTCATCTCATACGTCATAAAAACATGGTGACAGGTTACATATACGTTACCCACTACACTGCCATTCCAGCTCACTTCCACTAAGAAAATTCCAGAAGGTTTTTTGATGTTGTGCAATATTCTAAAAACAGCAGTGGGCAGCACCAGTTACACAAACTCACTCACGCAGCAAGGAAATGACAAAACAATAGAACCAACTCCATCTGCTAATCATCTGTAAATCATCGGATTCTACTAAACCATGACGTTTCTTGGACATAACTTAAAGATGTTAAAGGGACATGGAACCCACATGTTTTTTCTTATAGAGTACAATTTTTAAACGTTTTCCAATTTACTTCTATTATCAAATTTGCTTTGTTCTTATGTTATTCTTTGTTGAAGAGATATCTAGATAGGTAGCGTGCACATGCCAGGAAATAGTGCTGCCATCTAGTGCTCTTGCTAATATATAACATTGTTGCAGAACTGCTGCCATATAGTGGTGCAGACACGTGCACAATCCTGAACTTACCTTTCAACAAAGGATGCCAAGAAGACAAAGAAAATGTGTTAATAGAAGTGAATTGGAAAGTTGTTTAGAATTGTATGTTCTATCTGAATTATGAAAGAAAAATTTGGGGTTTAATGTCCCTTTAATATCCAATGCCATTTTTATGCTGTCTCATGCATATTGTCAATAAATTATTTTTTTCCCACATTTTTTTTAAAAGGGACAGTGCAGTTTAAAAGGAAAATATGTGCATTTAAAAGCTTGAGATGGTCATGCTTATGACAAGGAAGTTGTCCTGTCGGATTTTGCTGCAAATGTGCGCATGCGCTGTTCAAATTGATTGTGACGATACTGTAAAACAAATAAAAAGTTCATATATATATAATGTGTGTGTGCGAAATCCGACAGGACAACTTCCCATCAGTGATGTCACAGGAGAAAGAAAGATAATTGGTCCAGATAATAACCTCAGCTCTCTCTCTCGTATTGCATACTTACAATAAAACACATTCTCTCTCTACTTCTCGTGCACTTTTATTTGCGCTGTCGTCACTTAAATACAGTGCACTGTATATGTCCACAACAGCAAAATGGTATGTATCTGAACTTTGTAGTTGTATATAAAATGGTGTATCTGGATAAACTGTGCATATTTCTAGGTACAAAGATAATATTAAAGGGAGATAAATGCACCACAAAAGGCTGAGTAAAAAAAATAAAAAAGGATATAAAGAGATATTAAAGGCACATGCAACCCAAATATATTTTCCAGTTTTGCACAGATTCATTTCCAACATGTATATGCCTCATAGCAATCAATTCATTATTTTACCTCCTTCCATGCAAATTTCTCCTTTAAAAAAAGCACTTAGTATAATGAGCCTCTGAGTGGCTCATTATACTAAGCCAATCACAGAGGGGATATGCATATAGTATGCATAAGTGCACCATCATTACTATTTGGCTGACACCTGCGCTCTGTGTAAAGGAGCATTCATCACACTCACACTTCCAGAGAGGAAAACATCAGCGTTGTGCTTACGGGGAGCGCTCATCACATGACGCAGAAGGAGATTTCTGCAGTGTTGGGGAGAAGCAAGCTTCAGAGAGCAGCAGTGCAGAGCTGATAAGATAAATAATAATTCCCCTTCCCCTAGACCAGGGGTCAGCAACCTTGGCTCTCCAGATATTTTGGAATTACATTTCCCATGATGCTAAGACATTATTTAGGCTGAGCATCATGGGAAATATAGTTCCAAAACATCAGGAGAGCCAAGGTTGCCTACCCCTGCCCTAGACCACTGGTTTTCAAACCTGTCCTCAGGCCTCCCCAACAGGCCAGGTTTTCCGGATTACCTTGAATAAGAGCAGGTAAATACAGGTGGCCCTCGGTTTACACCGGTTCAATTTGCGCAATTTCAGAATAACAACCTTTTTTTAGTCATGTGACTGCTATTGAAAAGCATTGAAAAGCAGTGCACTAATTAAAATAGCCAGTAGGTGGAGCTGTCCGCTTGTGTTGCAGCAAAGTTATGCAATTTAGCAGACTGAAATTAATCTGTGTACACAGAACAGACCTTTGCTATCGAGCAGCTTTCAAGCAACAAGATCTAGCAGCCACTTCCCTATTATCTTCCTGTCCAGCTGCTTGACGTGAGGGTGCCTAACTGCCTATTAATCACTCCAGATTGAAATGCATGAAATAGGTGCAGACCCAATATTATCTAACATGCTAACAATGCAGAGAACTGATTGCAGAAAAATGCAAGTAAAAATTTTTTTTTGTTCATTAAACTTAGTTTGATGATACAGTCTGCTGTGTGATTATTTAATTAGGTTTATAATGTTGTTTAGCATTTAAAGTCTTCATTTCAAAGCTTTAAAAATAATGTATTAGGTGTTACTTATGTCAATTTTGAGAGGGGCCTGGAATCTAACTCCCTCACTTCCCATTGACTTACATTATAAACTGGGTTTCGATTTACAACCATTGCTTCTGGAATCTAACCCCGGCGTAAACTGAGGGCTACCTGTAATCATGTTTACTAATCTGCTGATTGTTTCACATATGCTCCAGTTCCGATATGCTCAAAATGTGGCCTGTTAGGGAGGTCTGAGGACAGGTTTAAATCTCAGTGCCCTAGACTAACAAGAGCCAAATAGGGATAGATATAAATCAGCTCTTGCACTGATCTAGCAATCAATGTGTAGCATGTTGCAGGGTGCAGGGTGATCCTGCAGAACGCAGATCAGCTTCTTTGGGAGCCGTTCAAACAAATATGACAATTTTAAGAGTGAAATTACAGGCTGGAAAAAAAATTAATTTTTTTTTTTTTTTACTACATATAATTAAACATTTTATTGTGTAGTAAATTTTTGAGTTAAATGTCAATTTAACTTGTCAAAACATTTCCATTATAGTGTTTGAAACTGTCAGAGATCAAATTAGCAATTATAACAACATTTTGAAAGTTATTAACTTTTATTTATTGCTCTTGACATGTTGGAAACAGTGGTACCCGGTAGAGCTGTGCTGTACAAAGTAATATTACATTTACAGTTTTACACAAATATTTATATCATTATCATCTTAAGCTCGTGAGAAATAAAACAAAGAACTATTAAATGGAACAGAAAGTATGCAATTTATAGGGGCCTTTTAATGTACTTCTGTTATCACATTTACATTTGTTGAAAAGCATACTTATGTATGCTCAGCAATACACTACTGCAAGCTAGCTGCTGATTGGCAGGTTCAGACAAATTGACAATGGATCGCCAGGTGTGGTCACTTAGCTCCTAAAGTGCATTGCTGCTCTAGAGCTGATTTACAATAGTTTAATGCCTTTGCAAGGGTTAAACACAGTTACGTGCCATAATAAAATTCTCTTAACGATTTTTTTTTATTTTTTTTTAAAGTTGATGTCCCTTTAACATTATGATGTGTGATTGAAAAGCTTTGTATAGTCTCCATCATATTTTATGAACCCAACAACACCAAGCCTCTCATACAAATTCATGATACAAAGACTATCACAGGCAGGTTTTTATTTGTGACTACAAAGTCCATCAGATGTGGGGAAGAGGGTAACGATTAAGATAAAATATTTATAAGGTAAAGAGATCTCTTGCAAACCTGATGCACTGTTGTATAAAGGTTAATTGATATGAACCTGGATGTACTGCAGCCATTAGGTGTCACACAGTACGGCAGAGCACTCCCGTCGGCTTCAGCACTTTGCATAGTGTTTGCAAACAGGTCTACATTCCTTAGAAAGGGTTATTACAGTTAAAAGAGTAACACATAAAAAACACTGCTTGTATCTCCCAGGCTTTCTAGTAAAAAGTGTAAATAGATCAATTAAAAATAGAAAATATATTCAATAACAAATCACATACTGATAAAATAGACACACAAAAAAAAATAATCTATATTTACGTGATTTGAAATACACATAAAACCTGGTAAGCATCCCCATTACTGCACATAACACAAATATAAAAAGTTCCCTATGCCTATTAAAATGCCACCTAACCTCTCATCTTAAAGGGATATAAAACACAATTTTTTTTCTTTCATGATTCAGATAGAGCATGCAATTTTAAGCAACTTTCTAATTTACTCCTATTATCATTTTTCTTTGTTCTCTTGGAATCTTTATTTGAAGGCAGGACTGTAAGTTTAGGAGCCGGCCCATATTTGGTTCAGAACCCTGGGTAGCGCTTGTTGATTGGTGGCTGCATTTAGCCACCAATCAGCAAGCGCTACCCAGGTTCTGAACCAAAAATGGGAACATTTGATAATAGGAGTAAATTAGAAAGTTGCATGTTCCATCTGAATCATGAAATAAAAAATGTGGGTTTCATATCCCTTTAAGTAGCAGCAATTATTTTAAAAATATCTGGGTATTCCTGTGTATTGTCCTTTCACATATCAATGTAAAACTATAACTATCACATGCTGTAAGAGCAGCTATAATGTTAAAGATAGATGCATAAAAATGCCTGGTCATCAATAAGTTATTCATGCCGATAAACAAATCTAAAATATATTAGCATGATTTGAAACACACATATAGGGGCATATTTATCAAGCTCTGTATGGCTGAAGGCTCGCCGGAAACTGTCCTCCTGCTCTGAGGTGGTGGACAGAAATCAACCCGATCGCTAACGGCCGATTGGCCACAAATCTGCAGGGGGCGGAATTGCATAAGCAGTTCACCAGAACTGCTGGTGCAATGATAAATGCCGAGAGCATATGCATACGCTCTCTGCATTTATCAATGTGCAGCGGACATGATCCGCAATATCGAATCATGTCCACTCGCAGCATTATCGTTTCCAATGAGTCCGTTAAAATTGAGCCTTAAGCTACTTTTAACTGTAGGCCGCTTCGGTATCCTACAGATCCATTTTAATACCACGTTTTCATTTAAATATTTTGTGCAATGCGTGCAGCCGATCTTTCTGTGTATGTGTAAGTTAACGGTGTGTTAACACTTCAAACTGACTTCAGATTTTTTCGAAAATTGCGCCATTACAAGTTTGGTGCTATGGGAAACCAACTTTAAATTATAAAAAACTGATCGCCTAGAGAGAGAAAGACACAGTCGTTATATGCAGTGTTAGGAGTTTGGCGGTTTTTGAGCTAGGTAGAGTGATTTTATCACCTAACAAATAATCACAAGAATTTTAAGAATGTATTTTAAATTAAGGAGAGACATTTTGTTTTAATTTATTTTTATATGAAATATTTAGTGCTTCCCAGACATAGGCTTAGTTGGAGTTATGTGCTTGACCATATTTTATATGTAAGCATATATTGAAATATAAGTAAGAACGCCAACTAGATCTATGCCTGGGGTAGCACTAAATATAACATATAAAAAGAAAATTCAAAAAGAGAAAAGCTTGTATTATTTGCAAACTTTAAAATCTCACTGGAAAAGAGGCCTCAAAAAGTGTATTTTTCCTTTTTTTACATCTAGTTGAGAATGCTGTAATGTTTGAGACTTTAACGGCAGCACCTGGCAGTGTTTTATGGAAACCGGGTATAACATTTTCAGCTTCTTTTATTTTCTATGGGACACGTAATTGTATTCAGAGCCAGACCCCATCTGCTGGTAATGGTGGAAAATGCGCCTTCAGAAACGGTCGGAAAGCATAATTTGTTAAATTTGAAAACAATTTGAAAACTTAATTGCAAACCTAATTGCAGCTCAATGGAAACGAGCCCATAAACTGGTAACCACCATTACTGCACATAACGCAAGTACACAAAGTTCCCTATGAACTTCCCAATAATTTCTTAGTCTATTTTCACATGTAGCAGCAATTATTTAAAAACCACTGCATATTTCCTGTGTACTGCCCCATCACTATGCAATATTATGGGGTCGATTTATCAACCCCTTCGCCTGCCTACGACTGCAGGTTCCCACAAGAGAACCTGCAGTCCGTATTTATGAAGCAGCGATCATCAGACTGCTGCTTCCCTAACCTTTCGCCACCTCTTAGGTGGCAAATTTCAATCTCCCCGGAGATTGACAGCTCCTGCCCGCACATGGTTGGCTGTGCGCAAGCAGGGGGCAGGATTGCTCACGAGCGCAAAATAGCACTCGTGTGCAATGCTGAATTCCGGAAGAGGCATTCAGCCCGCCAGAGGCGAGCTGCGGCGGACAGGGGCGTGTATGTGAGCACCTGTCTGCCGCACCTTGATAAATCAACCCCTATGTCCAAGCTGCACTTATAGCATGTGATAATTGACAATGGAATTGCAAAAGCAATTCTTATACAAAAACAAAGCACTTACATTTTCTCAAACTGGGACTTCCCAAATGAGCTGTATCTATGTCCACTTTAAAAAAAATTCTACCTCCTTTTGTCACAAATGTATTTTGGATAAAGCCCTTAAAACAGTGCTCGGCAAATATGTTTAAAATGTAGGAGCCAACCCAAAAATCTAGGAGCCAGGTATATTTTTCAAGTTGTGTATATACTTATTTATATATAGGCAAGAAACTATATTGTAATACAGAGGTCGACAAATCTGCCTAAAATTTAGGAGCTGGACAGTGTTATTAGTACACAGTAAAAAATCTAACTTTAATAGACTGGACAGAGCATGATATTTCAAACAATTTTACAATTTATTTTCTTTATCAATTTTGTTTAGATATCTTAGTATCTAGGTGAGCCTAACATGTTGTTTTTAGTCATCTGACAGCAGTTTTGCAACAATGTTTATAGCAATGTTATACATAGTTGCAGACACTGCTACCATAGAGTGCTTAAAACATTTGCACGCTCCTAAGCTCCTATCAGCCTACTTAGCTTTACTCTTTAACAAAGGATAGCACCAACAGAATAAAGCAAATTTGTTAACAGAAGTAATTTCGAAAACATTTTTTCATGGTCTATCTAAATCAGGGTTCTTCAAACATTTTTTCCTAAGATCCAGTGCAATAATATTGTATACCTTTTTAGCCCCTCTTTATTGCTCGGTCTATAAATTTCTGAAGTAATAAACAAAAAGACTGCAATTTTTGGCAAAGTGACTAAAATGTGTGCATACTTTATTCCTGATTGTAGTCACACTTGAAAGTGTTGTAATAGGTAATAACACACACTCTCCTACAGCACACACAAACTCTTATACAACACACGACACGCACTCTCATACAACACCACACATACACATATACAACACCCTCTCATAGAGCACACCGACCACACACACATACAGTGTAACACATGCCCTCTCATACTACAAACACACCACACCCTCTCATAGAGCACACCGACCACACACACATACAGTGTAACACACGCCCTCTCATACAACAAACACACCACACCCTCTCATAGAGCACACCGACCACACACACATACAGTGTAACACACTCCCTCTCATACTACAAACACACCACACCCTCTCATAGAGCACACCGACCACACACACACGCACACTTATACAGTGTAACACACTCCCTCTCATACTACAAACACACCACACCCTCTCATAGAGCACACCGACCATACACACATACAGTGTAACACACGCCCTCTCATACAACAAACACACCAAACCCTCTCATAGTGCACACCGACCACACACATACAGTGTAACACACGCCCTCTCATACTACAAACACACCACACCCTCTCATAGTGCACACCGACCACACACACATACAGTCTAACACACGCCCTCTCATACTACAAACACACCACACCCTCTCATAGAGCACACCGACCACACACACATACAGTGTAACACACGCCCTCTCATACAACAAACACACCACACCCTCTCATAGTGCACACCGACCACACACACATACAGTGTAACACACGCCCTCTCATACTACAAACACACCACACCCTCTCATAGAGCACACCGACCACACACACACTTATACAGTGTAACACACGCCCTCTCATACTACAAACACACCACACATACACCCTCTCATAGACCACACACACTCTCATACAACACACACACACATATATACCACACCCTCTCAAACAGCACACACACATATACACACACATATACCACACCCTCTCATAGAGCACACACTCTTATACAACACACACCATACATACAAATATGCCACACCATCTCATACAGCACACATATCACACACATTTATACAACACACTGCATTCTCTCATACAACAAACACACTCTTATATAAAACACAGCACACTCACTCATATAACACACAGACCATACACACTCTTATACAACACAAACACACATACAGTATAACACGTGCACACATACCACTCCCTCTCGTATAACACACAGACCACACACACTCTTATACAACACCCGCATACATACAGTATAACACGCACACACATACCACTCCCTCTCATATAACACACAGACCACACACACACACACACACACATGCATACAGCATAACACACACACACACACACACATACATACAGTATAACGTGCACACATACCACAGCTTTTCATATAAACACACAAACAAGTCTCAACCTAGTAAACATGGTGTTGGAACCAAGTAATGGGTCACGACCCGTAGATTGAAGATCCATAATCTAAATCATTAACATTTAATTTTTACTTTAATGTCCCCTTAAATAAAAAGAATAATAGTTTAGTGATGAGTACAAATGCTGAATGTGAGCTGACACACCCTATAATTGTCTTTACTGGTAACAAACTGTCCTGTGTACTCTTCTCTATTGCCAGCTATTATCAACACACACATATGCACACTCACACACAGTATAACACACACACACATATACATACTCACAGATAGTATAACATACACATATACACACTCTCATACACACACTCACAGACAGTATAACACACGCATACACACACACAGTATAACACACATACACACTCTCACACAGTATAACACACACACGCATATACATACTCACAGACAGTATAGCATACACATATACACACTCTCATACACACACTCACAGACAGTATAACACACACACGCATACACACACACAGTATAACACACATACACACTCTCACACAGTATAACACACACACGCATATACATACTCACAGACAGTATAGCATACACATATACACACTCTCATACACACACGCATACACACACTCACAGACAGTATAACACACTCTCACACACAGTATAACACACACTCACACACACAGTATAACACATACACACAGTATAATACACACATACATGTGTGTGTGTTATACTGTGTGTGAGTGTGTTATACTGTGTGTGTGAGTGTGTGTTATACTGTGTGTGAGAGTGTTATACTGTGTGTGTGTCTGTATGTGTTATAGTGTGTGTGTGTTATACTCTGTGAGTTATACTGTGTGTGTGTTATACTGTGTGTGCGTTAAACTGTGTGTGAGAGTGTGGTTTATACCGTGTGTGTATGTGTTATACTGTGAGTGTATGTGTTATACTGTGTGTGTGTGTGTCTGTGTTATACTGTGTATAGCACATACACACATAGTATACCACACACACAGTATAACACACTCACACATAGTATAAAACATACACACAGTATAACACACACACTCACACAGTATAACACACACAGTATATGTGTGTATGTGTTATACTGTGTGTGTGTTACACTGTGTGTGAGTGTGTTACACTGTGTGTGAGTGTGTTATACTGTGTGTCAGTGTTATACTGTGTGTGTGTGTTATACTGTGTGTGGGTGTTTTATACTGTGTGTGTTATACTGTGTGTGTGTGTTATACTGTGTGTGTATGTGTTATACTGTGTGTGGGTGTGTTATACTGTGTGTGGGTGTGTTATACTGTGTGTGAGAGTGTTTTATACTGTGTGTGTGTGTGTGTTATACTGTGTGTGAGTGTGTTATACTGTGTGTGTATGTGTTATACTGTGTGTGTATGTGTGTTATACTGTGTATAACACATACACACACACACAGTATAACACACATGCACAGTATAACACATACACTCACACACAGTATAACACACACACACACACAGTATAACACACTCACAGTATAACACATACACTCACACACAGTATAACACACACATGCACAGTATAACACATACACTCACACACAGTATAACACACACACACACAGTATAACACACTCACAGTATAACACATACACTCACACACAGTATAACACACACATATACTGTGTGTGAGTGTGTGTTATACTGTGTATATGTGTGTGTTATACTGTGTGTGTGTGTTATACTGTGTGTGTGTGTGTGTTATACTGTGTATATGTGTGTGTGTGTGTTATACTGTGTGTGTGTGTGTGTGTGTGTGTGTGTGTTATACTGTGTATATGTGTGTGTAATACTGTGTGTGTGTGTGTGTGTTATACTGTGTATATGTGTGTGTGTGTTATACTGTGTGAGTGTGTGTAGTATGTATATATGTATATATATATATATATATATATATATATATATATATATATATATACACATATATATATATATATATATATACACACACACATACACACACATAAATATATAAAAACACATATATGCAAGAAGAGTAGTGCTTCCTATGTTAATTATGCCACCCAGTGTAATAGCCTGCAATAAAATGTCACAGGAAGTGATCATCATCTGTAATCTCACTATTTTACACACGGTTACATCGTTCTTTAAAGGGGTGTTGTACTTCGGAGTGACCTATCATGCATAAGAAAAAAAAAATACCAGTTAAAACGTGTTGAAAATATTTAGCCTTAAAAAAATGTTTATTGAAATGTTAAAACAAATGAACGTAGCAGGGTTATGAAAATTAGAATTAACTTTGTTCTTTGTGTGTCGTTTTGTGAGAAGCACACCTAAAACTGGTGACTACATACATATGCCTATTGTCATTGGCTCTCCAGATGTATTCTTCTACGTCCCAGCAGTGAAAAATGTTGGGTTTCATGTCTATTTAAGTTGGATCTAATTTATTTTATTTGTATATTCCTATCTGCTTCTTTACCTATAAGTTTACATTATTACTGCACAGATAAATCATATTTTTATCTACATTTATCTGTAGCCAGCATATTCTGCAGCTACGTTTTGCCACCATACCGTTTTTAACAAAGACCACTGAGGAGGGCAAGGATACAGAGAGGTTAATATAGGTTGTATGTATCCCAGAATAACAGCGTTTAGGGAAGCACAGAAAGTCTTGTGGGACGCGATCTAGAATTTCATAAAACAGCTGCAGTTACAGAACAATCCTGTAGGCGGATGTGAGGTGGTAATGATAGGAGGAAAGAAGTAGGTGCGCTTAGGGAATATTTACCAACAAGGGAGAGATATGGAGTGGAGCAGTGATACCACCCTTTGCTTGGCTTCATTAGAAATATAGCATATGGACTGTTTCATTTATTTTTCTTGGACAACATAAAAATAACCATCTTAAAGGGATATGAAACCCAAATATTTTCTCTTTCTTGATTCAGGCAGAAAATACAATTTTAAAAAGGTTTCCAATTTACTTCTATTATCAAATTTGCTTTATACCCATTGTATTGTTTATTGAACAGATACCACCTAGGTAGGAATCTAAAGCACTACATGGCAGGAAATAATGCTGCTATCTAGTGCTCTTGCAAATGAATAAAAGTCTTGCAAAACTGCTGCCAAATTGTGTTCCGGACACGTACACTCTCCTGAGCTTACGAGAACAAAGACATTTTAATAAT
Source organism: Bombina bombina (assembly GCF_027579735.1). Lineage (NCBI taxonomy): Eukaryota > Metazoa > Chordata > Amphibia > Anura > Bombinatoridae > Bombina > Bombina bombina. The sequence goes on from NC_069500.1 coordinate 1,379,572,140, forward strand.
AGAAGTAATTTAGAATGTTGTTTAAAATCGCATGTTCTATTTTAAGCAACTTTCTAATTTAATCCTATTATCAATTTTTCTTCGTTCTCTTGCTATCTTTATTTGAAAAAGAAAGTCCAGTCCCTGGACAGCACTTGTTTATTGGTAGATGAATTTATCCACCAATCAGCAAGAACAACCCAGGTTGTTCACCAAAAATGGGCCGGCATCTACTTACATTCTTGCTTTTCAAATAAAGATACCAAGAGAAAGAAGAACATTTGCTAATAGGAGTAAATTAGAAAGTTGCTTAAAATTGCATGCTCTATCTAAATCAGAAAAGAAATTTGGGTTCAGTGTCCCTTTAATCATTAAGGAAAAAACTTTGGGTTTTATATTCCTTTAAGGTACAGGATGGCCAGATTAGGTGCAGGGCCAAATGTATCATCTGATGCTTTTCTTTATTATGATACTGAGTATTATTATTAATAATCATGAGACCTGATTTAAAAACAAATGAGTCTGGCACACCAGGTCACTTTATAATATTACCACCACTAATAAAGTGTCCATGACCCATGGTATATGGTAATAAAAAAAAAAATCCACTAAAACAGAAATGGATCATGGTAAAAATATAAATAAATAAATACAACAACAAAAACATCAGCCTTTTTCAGCAAAAGCCTATCACTAAAGTATCTCATGTGGCAACTTAAAAGGTAAACTTTGGTGAATGAAAGCCATTTTTTTAAAAATTTACAAATCAGCCGTTTTGATTAAAAACTTTTTTTCTTTTCACAGCCAGAGCAGCTTTTCCCTCCTGGAAATCCTCTCTTCACACGTCCGCAATGACTAATCCGGCTTCCTCCAATCACAGTTTTCCCCCCAGGGTAGTCATTGCCTGAGGCCATGCTGTGATTGGAGGAAGCCGGATTAGTCATTGCTGACGTGTGAAGAGAGGATTTCCAGGAGGGGGAAGCTGCTCTGGCTGTGAAAAGAAAAAAAGGTCATTTTTTTTAACAAAACGGCAGCTTTGTAAACTTTGATGAATGAAAGTGCCCCTATTTATAATAGTATTTTTAAAAAACGGGCTTTCATTCATCAAAGTTTACTTTCACTTTAAGTTGGTACCACGGAGATGCCATAGCGGAAATAATAATATTCTTATAGTACACAATTATCTTTTATTTTACTTTTTATTATGGCAAAGGTACAAGTGTTCATATAGAAGTGATCTGATGTTGTATGTATTCTGTGTATTGTATCCTGCAAAATGGTTATTTATCTGTACAAATCACCTACGTCTACCTAAACGTTTGTTGAGACAACTGCATTCTTTTACATAGATTACAGTACCACGACTTTGTGAAGTCGCTCTTTTGTGTCTAATGGTTTAATGCGATTACACTCGCGGTGCATGCTTCGCTGAAATCATATGTTTATTATGATAAATCACCCAGAGGGGGCTCTAATGCTTTAAGGATTAAATAATGTCAGGAAGTATCAACAAGTTCCTGGACAAAGTAGAAAACTTATAAGTTAGTTGAGATGTAACATCTGAAAAGGATTTTGTGCGCTGTAATTACTGAAACCAATAAAGGGGACAGTATACATCAATTTAAAGGGATAGTAAACACCCAAAATGTTATTGTTTAAAAAGATAGATAATCCCTTTATCTACCATAACCCAGTTTTGCATAACAAACACTGTTATAGAAATATACTTTTTACCTCTGATTACCTTGTATCTAAGCCTCTGCTGACTGCCTCCTTATCTCAGGATCTTTTGACAGACTTGCATTTCAGACAATTAGGGCTAGATTTATTAAAGCTGTGGTGGACATGGCGGGGTGAAATTACCCGCAGGTATTCGCCATTGCACACGAGTGCAATTTTGCGCTCGCGTGCAATCCCGCCACCTGCCCGTGCACAGCCAATCACGCGCGGGCAAGAGCTGTCAATCTCCTCGGTCTGAGTAGACCGAGAAGATTGAATTTCGCCACCTTAGAGGTGGCGAAGAGGTTAGGAAAGCGGCGGTCTGGTGACCGCTGCTTGATAAATGACAGCAAGCAAGTTCTTGTGAGAACTTGCAGCCGTAGGGCTTTAATAAATCTAGCCCTTAGTGCTGACTCTTAAATAACTTTACGTGCATGAACACAAACAGCAAGAGCGCTATAGGGAAATTAACTATTGCCACAAAAGCGTCATTATTTCACCTCCCTATAGCGCTGCTATTACAGGTTTTGTAAAACCCAGCTTGTACGGGCGATATGGTTGCGTTGAGCTCCATACCTCACCCAAATACAGGCAGTTTTTGACGTGCTTGAGCACAATTTCCCAATAGACATCAATAGGGAGAGTCGGCAAAAAAAAAAAGTCTAACAACTGCGATCGTGGAAACAAAAGCTCTGTAACGCAGCCCCATTGATGTCTATAGGTAAAGAAAAAGTTACGTTTAAACCTAACACCATAACATAAGAACCACGTCTAAACACCCCTAATCTGCTGCCCCTAACATTGCCGCAACCTACATAATGTTATTAACCCCTAATCTGCTGCCCCTAACATCACCGCCACCTAAATAAAACTATTAACCCCTAATCTGCCGCTCCAGATATCGCCGCCACCTACATTACAGTTATTAACCCCTAATCTGCCGTCCCCACTATACTAAAGTTATTAACCCCTAAACCTCTGGCCTCCCACATCACTAAATAAATATATTAACCCCTAAACCTAACACTAAACCTAAGATAGTTACAATATAAATATTAGTTATTTTGTAGCTAGCTTAGGTTTTATTTTATAGGTAAGTATTTAGTTTTAAATAGGAATTATTTAGGTGATAATTGTAAGTTTTATTTAGATTTATTTTAATTATATTTAAGTTATGGGGTGTTAGGGTTAGATTTAGGCTTAGGGTTACCTTAGGGTTAGGTTTAGGGGTTAATATATTTATGTAGTGATGTGGGAGGCCAGAGGTTTAGGGGTAAATAGTTTATTTTAGTATATTTTGTTGTGGGATCTTGCGGTTTAGTGGTTAATAGGTTTATTATAGCGGCAGTGTTGGCGGGCGGCAGATTAGGGGTTAATAATATTTAAATAGTGTTTGCAAAGCGGGAGGGCGGGGGTTTAGTGGTTAATGGGTTTATTATAGTGGCAACGATGTTTGGGAGCGGCAGAATAGGGGTTAAAAAATTTTTAAGTTGTGGCGATGTCCGGAGGGGCAGATTAAGGGTTAATATTTTTATTTTAGTATTTGCGATGCGGATGGGCCTCGGTTTAGGGGTTAATAGGTAGTTTATGGGTGTTAGTGTACTTTGTGACAGTTTAGTTATGAGTTTTATGGTACAGCTTTGTAGCATAAAACTCATAACTACTGACTTTAGATGGCAATACGGATCTTGTAATTTTAGGCTGTACCGCTCACTTTTTGGCCTCACAGCAAAACTCGTAATACCGGCGATATGGGAGTCCCATTGAAAAAGGACTTTTTTAAAAGTGCGGTACTGATGTTGTGTGACGGCCAAAAAGGTATGCGGTACAGCTATACCTACAAGACTTGTAAAAGCAGCGTTAGGGAAAAAGCATTGTTATGAAGCATAACGATGCTTTTTCACTCATAACGCTAAACTCGTAATCTAGCTGAAAGTTATCTATATATGACCCATATGAACTAACGCCCTCTAGCTGTGAAAAACTGTCAAATGCATTCAGAGAGGAAGGGGGCCTTCAAGGGCTTAGAAATTAGCATATGAGCCTAGGTTTAGCTTTCAACTAAGAATAACAACAGAACAAAGCAAATTTGATAATACAAGTAAATTAGAAAGTTGTTTAAAATGACATATCTGAATTTAATTTGGACTTTACTATCCCTTTAACTGCATTTAATAGATTCTACTATAAGAAAAATATGCACAGATACTAATATAGAAATCCACTATAAACCCTTTTAAAAACTGTTGATAAGGTTAGGCTGGGACACCCACTGAAAGGGGCTGAGAGCAGACCCCCCATATGAAAAAAACATTGTACAAATAGAAGCAATCTAAAGTCTGTAGACACCAGTAAACATCTAAAACTTTGGGGCTTGGTTAGGAGCTTGAAAATCAGCACAATATTATGTCAAAATAATCAAAACTATACATTTTTACAAAAAACACACCCAGCGATGATCATCTACAAAACATTTATGCAAAGAAAAATCTAGTGCACAATGTCCCTTTAAATTGATGCAATTTTTTTTTTTTTAAATATGTTTACATAAAAATACACTTTAAAATTAGGAATATTTATTATTTTGTATTTTAACTTATTCACACAATAGTTGACAAACTGTCTGATGTTTAGGGAGAGGAATAGAGTTAATGTGGCATGAAAGTCAAAAATTAACTTTCACGATTGAGATAATTGTGCAACTTTAAGAGACGTTTTGCTTATTTTACCAAATTGCTTTGTTCTCTTCGCATTCCTTGTTTTAAAAGCATACGTAGGTAGGCTCATGAGCAGTAATGCACTATTGGGTTCTAGATGCTGATTGGTGGCTACACATACATGCCACTTTTTATTGGCTCACCAGATGTATTCAGCTAATTCCAGAAGAGCTTGCTGCTCTGGGGCTAACTTTTACTATGTGTTTAACGTCTTTGTAGAGTAAAACACAGTTATATGAAGTCTCACAAAACTAATCGCATATTCTCAAATGCACTAACCCAAATATCAATATTTCACATTTCAATGTACTTTACATAGCAGAATATGTTATATGTAGAAATATGTATTTATGAATACATTGATCTGATGTTTTTTTTAGTAATATAACAGAATTTATGTTAACCTGATAAATTTCTTTCTCCAACGGTGTGTCCGGTCCACGGCGTCATCCTTACTTGTGGGATATTCTCTTCCCCAACAGGAAATGGCAAAGAGCCCAGCAAAGCTGGTCACATGATCCCTCCTAGGCTCCGCCTACCCCAGTCATTCGACCGACATTAAGGAGGAATAATAGCATAGGAGAAACCATATGGTACCGTGGTGACTGTAGTTAAAGAAAATAAATTATCAGACCTGATTAAAAAACCAGGGCGGGCCGTGGACCGGACACACCGTTGGAGAAAGAAATTTATCAGGTAAACATAAATTCTGTTTTCTCCAACATAGGTGTGTCCGGTCCACGGCGTCATCCTTACTTGTGGGAACCAATACCAAAGCTTTAGGACACGGATGAAGGGAGGGAGCAAATCAGGTCGCCTAAATGGAAGGCACCACGGCTTGCAAAACCTTTCTCCCAAAAATAGCCTCAGAAGAAGCAAAAGTATCAAACTTGTAAAATTTGGTAAAAGTGTGCAGTGAAGACCAAGTCGCTGCCCTACATATCTGATCAACAGAAGCCTCGTTCTTGAAGGCCCATGTGGAAGCCACAGCCCTAGTGGAATGAGCTGTGATTCTTTCGGGAGGCTGCCGTCCGGCAGTCTCGTAAGCCAATCTGATGATGCTTTTAATCCAAAAAGAGAGAGAGGTAGAAGTTGCTTTTTGACCTCTCCTTTTACCTGAATAAACAACAAACAAGGAAGATGTTTGTCTAAAATCCTTTGTAGCATCTAAATAGAATTTTAGAGCGCGAACAACATCCAAATTGTGCAACAAGCGTTCCTTCTTTGAAACTGGTTTCGGACACAGAGAAGGTACGATAATCTCCTGGTTAATGTTTTTGTTAGAAACAACTTTTGGAAGAAAACCAGGTTTAGTACGTAAAACCACCTTATCTGCATGGAACACCAGATAAGGAGGAGAACACTGCAGAGCAGATAATTCTGAAACTCTTCTAGCAGAAGAAATTGCAACTAAAAACAAAACTTTCCAAGATAATAACTTAATATCAACGGAATGTAAGGGTTCAAACGGAACCCCCTGAAGAACTGAAAGAACTAAATTGAGACTCCAAGGAGGAGTCAAAGGTTTGTAAACAGGCTTGATTCTAACCAGAGCCTGAACAAAGGCTTGAACATCTGGCACAGCTGCCAGCTTTTTGTGAAGTAACACCGACAAGGCAGAAATCTGTCCCTTCAGGGAACTTGCCGATAATCCCTTTTCCAATCCTTCTTGAAGGAAGGATAGAATCCTAGGAATCTTAACCTTGTCCCAAGGGAATCCTTTAGATTCACACCAACAGATATATTTTTTCCAAATTTTGTGGTAAATCTTTCTAGTTACAGGCTTTCTGGCCTGAACAAGAGTATCGATAACAGAATCTGAGAAACCTCGCTTCGATAAAATCAAGCGTTCAATCTCCAAGCAGTCAGCTGGAGTGAAACCAGATTCGGATGTTCGAACGGACCCTGAACTAGAAGGTCTCGTCTCAAAGGTAGCTTCCAAGGTGGAGCCGATGACATATTCACCAGATCTGCATACCAAGTCCTGCGTGGCCACGCAGGAGCTATCAAGATCACCGACGCCCTCTCCTGATTGATCCTGGCTACCAGCCTGGGGATGAGAGGAAACGGCGGGAACACATAAGCTAGTTTGAAGGTCCAAGGTGCTACTAGTGCATCCACTAGAGCCGCCTTGGGATCCCTGGATCTGGACCCGTAGCAAGGAACTTTGAAGTTCTGACGAGAGGCCATCAGATCCATGTCTGGAATGCCCCATAGTTGAGTGACTTGGGCAAAGATTTCCGGATGGAGTTCCCACTCCCCCGGATGCAATGTCTGACGACTCAGAAAATCCGCTTCCCAATTTTCCACTCCCGGGATGTGGATAGCAGACAGGTGGCAGGAGTGAGACTCCGCCCATAGAATAATCTTGGTCACTTCTTCCATCGCTAGGGAACTCCTTGTTCCCCCCTGATGGTTGATGTACGCAACAGTCGTCATGTTGTCTGATTGAAACCGAATGAACTTGGTCCTCGCTAGCTGAGGCCAAGCCTTGAGAGCATTGAATATCGCTCTCAGTTCCAGAATATTTATCGGTAGAAGAGATTCTTCCCGAGACCAAAGACCCTGAGCTTTCAGGGATCCCCAGACCGCGCCCCAGCCCATCAGACTGGCGTCGGTCGTGACAATGACCCACTCTGGTCTGCGGAATGTCATCCCTCGTGACAGGTTGTCCAGGGACAGCCACCAACGGAGTGAGTCTCTGGTCCTCTGATTTACTTGTATCTTTGGAGACAAGTCTGTATAGTCCCCATTCCACTGACTGAGCATGCACAGTTGTAATGGTCTTAGATGAATGCGCGCAAAAGGAACTATGTCCATTGCCGCTACCATCAACCCGATCACTTCCATGCACTGAGCTACGGAAGGAAGAGGAACGGAATGAAGTATCCGACAAGAGTCCAGAAGCTTTGTCTTTCTGGCCTTTGTTAGAAAAATCCTCATTTCTGAGGAGTCTATAATTGTTCCCAAGAAGGGAACCCTTGTTGACGGGGATAGAGAACTCTTTTCCACGTTCACTTTCCAGCCGTGAGATCTGAGAAAGGCCAGGACGATGTCCGTGTGAGCCTTTGCTCGAGGGAGGGACGACGCTTGAATCAGAATGTCGTCCAGGTAAGGTACTACTGCAATGCCCCTTGGTCTTAGCACCGCTAGAAGGGACCCTAGTACCTTTGTGAAAATCCTTGGAGCAGTGGCTAATCCGAAAGGAAGCGCCACAAACTGGTAATGTTTGTCTAGGAATGCAAACCTTAGGAACCGATGATGTTCCTTGTGGATAGGAATATGTAGATACGCATCCTTTAAATCCACCGTGGTCATGAATTGACCTTCCTGGATGGAAGGAAGGATAGTTCGAATGGTTTCCATCTTGAACGATGGGACCTTGAGAAATTTGTTTAAGATCTTGAGATCTAAGATTGGTCTGAACGTTCCCTCTTTTTTGGGAACTATGAACAGATTGGAGTAGAACCCCATCCCTTGTTCTCTTAATGGAACAGGATGAATCACTCCCATTTTTAACAGGTCTTCTACACAATGTAAGAACGCCTGTCTTTTTATGTGGTCTGAAGACAACTGAGACCTGTGGAACCTCCCCCTTGGGGGAAGTCCCTTGAATTCCAGAAGATAACCCTGGGAGACTATTTCTAGCGCCCAAGGATCCAGAACATCTCTTGCCCAAGCCTGAGCGAAGAGAGAGAGTCTGCCCCCCACCAGATCCGGTCCCGGATCGGGGGCCAATATTTCATGCTGTCTTGGTAGCAGTGACAGGTTTCTTGGCCTGCTTTCCCTTGTTCCAGCCCTGCATTGGTCTCCAAGCTGGCTTGGCTTGAGAAGTATTACCCTCTTGCTTAGAGGACGTAGCACTTTGGGCTGGTCCGTTTTTACGAAAGGGACGAAAATTAGGTCTATTTTTTGCCTTGAAAGGCCTATCCTGAGGAAGGGCGTGGCCCTTACCCCCAGTGATATCAGAGATAATCTCTTTCAAGTCAGGGCCAAACAGCGTTTTCCCCTTGAAAGGAATGTTTAGTAACTTGTTCTTGGAAGACGCATCAGCCGACCAAGATTTCAACCAAAGCGCTCTGCGCGCCACAATAGCAAACCCAGAATTCTTAGCCGCTAACCTAGCCACTTGCAAAGTGGCGTCTAGAGTGAAAGAATTAGCCAATTTGAGAGCATTGATTCTGTCCATAATCTCCTCGTAAGGAGGAGAATCACTATCGAGCACCTTAATCAGTTCATCAAACCAGAAATATGCAGCTGTAGTGACAGGGACAATGCATGAAATGGGTTGTAGAAGGTAACCCTGCTGAACAAACATCTTTTTAAGCAAACCTTCTAATTTTTTATCCATAGGATCTTTGAAAGCACAACTATCCTCTATGGGTATAGTGGTGCGTTTGTTTAAAGTAGAAACCGCTCCCTCGACCTTGGGGACTGACTGCCATAAGTCCTTTCTGGGGTCGACCATAGGAAACAATTTTTTAAATATGGGGGGAGGGACGAAAGGAATACCGGGCCTTTCCCATTCTTTATTAACAATGTCCGCCACCCGCTTGGGTATAGGAAAAGCTTCTGGGAGCCCCGGCACCTCTAGGAACTTGTCCATTTTACATAGTTTCTCTGGGATGACCAAATTTTCACAATCATCCAGAGTGGATAATACCTCCTTAAGCAAAATGCGGAGATGTTCCAACTTAAATTTAAATGTAATCACATCAGATTCAGCCTGCTGAGAAATGTTCCCTAAATCAGTAATTTCTCCCTCAGACAAAACCTCCCTGGCTCCCTCAGATTGGGTTAGGGGCCCTTCAGAGATATTAATATCAGCGTCGTCATGCTCTTCAGTAACTAAAACAGAGCAGCCACGCTTACGCTGACAAGGGTTCATTTTGGCTAAAATGTTTTTGACAGAATTATCCATTACAGCCGTTAATTGTTGCATAGTAAGGAGTATTGGCGCACTAGATGTACTAGGGGCCTCCTGAGTGGGCAAGACTCGTGTAGACGAAGGAGGGAATGATGCAGTACCATGCTTACTCCCCTCACTTGAGGAATCATCTTGGGCATCATTGTCATTATCACATAAATCACATTTATTTAAATGAATAGGAATTCTGGCTTCCCCACATTCAGAACACAGTCTATCTGGTAGTTCAGACATGTTAAACAGGCATAAACTTGATAAGAAAGTACAAAAAACGTTTTAAAATAAAACCGTTACTGTCACTTTAAATTTTAAACTGAACACACTTTATTACTGCAATTGCGAAAAAACATGAAGGAATTGTTCAAAATTCACCAAATTTTCACCACAGTGTCATAAAGCCTTAAAAATATTGCACACCAAATTTGGAAGCTTTAACCCTTAAAATAACGGAACCGGAGCCGTTTTAAGCTTTAACCCCTTTACAGTCCCAGGTATCTGCTTTGCTGAGACCCAACCAAACCCAAAGGGGAATACGATACCAAATGACGCCTTCAGAAGTCTTTTCTAAGTATCAGAGCTCCTCTCACATGCGACTGCATGCCATGCCTCTCAAAAACAAGTGCGCCACACCGGCGCGAAAATGAGACTCTGCTTATGCTTTGGGAAAGCCCCTAAGAAATAAGGTGTCTAATACAGTGCCTGCCGATATTATTATATCAAAATACCCAAATAAAATGATTCCTCAAGGCTAAATATGTGTTAATAATGAATCGATTTAGCCCAAAAAAGTCTACAGTCTAAATAAGCCCTTGTGAAGCCCTTATTTACGATCGTAATAAACATGGCTTACCGGATCCCATAGGGAAAATGACAGCTTCCAGCATTACATCGTCTTGTTAGAATGTGTCATACCTCAAGCAGCAAGAGACTGCACACTGTTCCCCCAACTGAAGTTAATTGCTCTCAACAGTCCTGTGTGGAACAGCCATGGATTTTAGTTACGGTTGCTAAAATCATTTTCCTCATACAAACAGAACTCTTCATCTCTTTTCTGTTTCTGAGTAAATAGTACATACCAGCACTATTTGAAAATAACAAACTCTTGATTGAATAATGAAAAACTACAGTTAAACACTAAAAAACTCTAAGCCATCTCCGTGGAGATGTTGCCTGTACAACGGCAAAGAGAATGACTGGGGTAGGCGGAGCCTAGGAGGGATCATGTGACCAGCTTTGCTGGGCTCTTTGCCATTTCCTGTTGGGGAAGAGAATATCCCACAAGTAAGGATGACGCCGTGGACCGGACACACCTATGTTGGAGAAATATATATATATATATATATATATATATATATATATATATATATATATATACACACACACACAGAGAGATATGTATAGGAATATCTATTTATAAATACTTAGAACATTTTCCCCCCTTTATGAAGAACATTGGAATTTGAAATATTTACAGTACATACGCATTATAACACTTTATTAATCATGAATATTGCATAAATATGATTTATTTATTTTTTTGTCAGCTACTTGACTGCAAAGGGCTCTAATGCATATACATATATATATAATATATATACACATACATACATACACACATATACACACACATATACACACACATTACATACACACATATACACACACATTACATACACACATATACACACACATATACACACACATTACATACACATGCACACACATATACACACACATTACATACACACATATACACACACATTACATACACACATATACACACACATTACATACACACATATACACACACATTACATACACACATATACACACACATTACATACACACATATACACACACATTACATACACACATATACACACACATGCACACACATAACTTTTTCATACCAATTTTTTTTAAACTTTTTTTTTTTATTAGATAGTGTTAATGTGAGTGTAACTATACTTTTTAATGTATTTTTGCTGTATTTTGTGCAACTTTTTATTCGGTTAACCAGAGCTCTGAAGTCACACTAACCCGACACGCTATAAATTCAATTGCCCTTGAGCAAAAGTGTTTACTTTGAACTGTAATACGCTCGCTACTTCCAACGCTCGCAAACACCAGTGATAAACCCCTTATCGCTCACATGCAACTTAGTTAGCGCGCCATTTGTTCTTGTGTACAGTATGGTCCATGTATAAGGCAAGATCCATAGCAAAACTGGAATAACTGATATCAGTCAGACAAACAGGCTCTCTCTTTTCAGCAAGTGAGCTGCAGATGTTACGAGGATATAACCTTTCATGAAAACATCATTATTAGGCGTAAATGTAATGTAAACATTAGTTTAACATAAGTTAGTTATATATTATTATTTTGAATCTTTTATTATGGGTTCTTAAAAAGGTTAGTCAGGGTTCCTGTTGAATTTAAGAGACAATGAAACTAATAAAGCAGTATCAGCTGTGTATTTCCTACTTATGCTCATTGGCGAATAAATATTCTTGCTATTTTTTATTGGCTGATATACTGTATTCCAGATTCAAAAACAACCGTTTAGGCCCATTTGGTGAAACAAAAGAGTTCTTCAGATAGAGAGAGAGAGTGAAAACAGGTGACAAAGAAGGGAGAAAGTGAGACTGTGTAACAGAAAGAGAGGGATGGGAAAGAGATAAGACAGAAGAGAGAACGTGATCAAGAGAGATGGGACATGAAAGGTTGACTTGTCTTAAAGGATCCACTAGGATTTCATCATTTAACCCCTTGACTGCCAGCAGCTATGGGTGAGCAGTCCATGGGACACATTATTGACATACTAGGCACTATGTGATCTTTAGCCTTTTTAGATACATACTCATTTGTTACAGCCAGTGATATATTAAATATAAAGGGTGAGGTCTCGTATAGACTGTTTATAAGGTTGTTTAAGCACATAGATGTTGGAGGCATTTGCTGGTGCCCAAGCCACTAAATAGTTTGCCAAATTTGCCAGCAGTATACACACATTTGTGATTTAACCTCTTGATTATAAAAAGGGCATTTTACAGGGCACTGGGACCCTGGACAGACTTGAAACTGCAACATAATGTCCCTTTGAGAGCTAAACAAGAAGGAACGTCATTTTTACAAAAAAAAAAAAGAGAACTGCAGCAGCTTTAATACCCTTATATTTATAGTTTGACAAGAAGGAATTTTTCCCTTTGATGAGTCAGCTAGTACTGACACTGATTTTTCACTGCTGAGTCCTTGGCCTAGTTTATTACAGCACGTGCATTCTCTACGATGCACCTTTTCAATTCTTGTTATTCAGCGGGGGTGCTTCAATAGTCCATGAGATATTTCTGCAATTTATAATAAACAAAACATATAATCTTTATGTAATAGTGTCCTACAGGTTTAATGATGAAGAAGCCTATAAGACAGTGATGCTCTGTCTCAACAGCTGTAGCAAGAAATGGACACTGCCCATTCTGAGACCTGTTCAATCAGCTAAAACTATGATTGTAAAGCTACTAAACTCCCTGAGGTAGTTATTTTTCAGTTCTATTATAACTATTCTTAAAGGGATGTTTTATTGTCTGTTTCACTGTTATAATAAAAAAATCACTAAGCAGTGGCTTATACTTAATAGGAATCATTGCAATTTGTTTAATTCATCTATTTAAATTGATTTTACTTTTTATTTATTTTTTAAACTACATTTGTGCAGTGTCCATTACTTCCTGTCACAGCCCTACAAGGAGGCTGTGGTCTCTAGAGGAAGTCTATCTAGCATGATGTCATACAACGTCCAGAGTTGGTTTAGTACCAAGTGAATAGACTAGATAAAAAGGGAGTCAGATTTGCTCATGCTTAGAACTGGTGCACTATTATCACCCTGAGGGCAGGGGCTACAGTGAGAAATTCTAAATGCTAATTTTCACACAATCTGTTTTCTTTCTTTTTTTACATTTTATATTTATTAGGGACATACAGGAAAAATAAAAGTAACATTTGAAAGTTGTAAAATATACCTGTTAGACAACATAGACCATATAATAGGACTGTCCTCTACAAGATATCCTTGTAAACTTAGGGATCGTATAGAGTGAAGGTCACTCATGGATCTTCTACTATGAAAAGTGATATATAAAAAAACAGAACAATGATTATAGTTATAATCTCTAAAGTAAAACAAAAAGTATAATGACTAATCCGATGGAACATGTTATTAAACAGAGATGGTCTATTAGAAAGTCACCAGAGGACTATATTAACAACAAAGGTAAAAAAAAATTACTAAAAGAGTGCTTTATGTGAGAAATAATTAGGCTGTGGTTTATTAGTTATAGGGAAAATAACCATTTAGTCAATAAAATATAAGATACCTCTACTTTGGGTATTTACATAAAACTAAGAGCTAAATGCTGGGGTGACGTTTAGGCTACCTATAGAGTATTTCACCATAGTAACGAAAAGTATATTGGGGAGACTATAAGCTGTACATTAAAGTGAGAGCTGATATATGGTATAATAATTCTGGGACCCTAAGGTTTATAAAAGAACCATGTGCTTGTAAATGTAATATATCCCAAAATGATTTAATCACAAAGTGGCTATTATAAAAGATAAAGTTATACTTGGCTATTGACCACAACCTCAGCCGCTGGTCGCAGAACCCCAGCCAAGTTGCCAAAAAGTAGAAGTTGGTGGAGATATAAAAGTAGAGGGTAAAATATAATTAGGTCCCAGTTTAGTAGTTTCTTTTGTAGTCAATTCTATGAAATTATTCTAACAATTGACTTAAATAACCTACAATAAATATTTGAAAACATTATTAATGCAATAAGTGTATTTAAGCTGAACACTAACTTGAATGCTAGGAATAAAGGAAAAAATGATAACAGTAAAAAATATAGTGCCTGTACCAACATTACATTTTGAGAACCTATATTAAGGCATGACTTTAAGTTAACCCCTCCAACTGGATACTCAGAACCATTTTGTTTTGGATGAGAGAATCTTACTTGTATAAAAGTCTTACTATACAGGGTCTCAGAAGTAGTCTTTGCAGACGGTGCTCGGACAAAATTCCGACGGACAAAATGCCGAAACACATTCGTCCGTCAGACATATGTCCGATATACACTGCTTCCGACTGCACGCCGAACAGCACAATCACGCAATCACGTAATTGCATAATTGTCATCAGTATAAAAGCGGAAAATTTAAATATATATTGTGGCTACTGAGGTAAAAAAAACAACACAAACACTTAAATAAATAAATTTAAAAAAAACATCAAATTAAAAAAATGGAGTTCATAAAGACGTGTAAAGGAGGAAGAAAAATGTTATATGAAGGTTATGCATACATTGTAGACAAAAAAAAAGAAAATGTCACATATTGGAGATGTGAAAAAAAAGGTTTTTGTGGAGGAAGGCTAAAAACCATTAATGATATAATTGAAAAAGATGCATCAAATCATTCACATCCACCTAATGCAGCAAGAATTTTATCTATGAAAACAATTGAAAAAATAAAAGAAGTTGCTAAAAATTCAGAAGAAGTAACATCAAGCATAATACAAAATTGCACATCTAATTTCCCCCTTGAAGCAGCAGGAGCTCTACCTAAAAAAGAAACTCTTGCCAGAATGGTACGTCGACATCGAACAACACCAAATGGAAACATTTTAAATGATGATTTAAGAAAAACAACCAGAGGAGAAAATTTCATCATGCACGAAAGTGAAAATTTAATCATTCTGTCTACTAAAAAAAATGTAGATCTTCTTTCAAAAAAACAACACTGGCTCTGTGACGGAACATTTGACTCAGCTCCTTTAGGTTTTCAGTTGTATACAATACATGTTTTAATAGAAGATAACCATACCATACCATTAGTATACTGCATATCAAAAAATAAAAATCAGGAAACTTATAATTTAATTTTTAGTATTATAAAAGAAAAAAATCCAGATATCAATCCTATATCAATTACTGTAGATTTTGAAAGAGCAGCAATAAATTGCATGACAAATTTTTTACAAAATACAATAATTTATGGATGCTTTTTCCATTTTTCCCAATGCCTGTGGAGAAAAATACAATCTTTGGGCTTAAAAATATGGTATAATAATGAAAAAAATGCTCTGATCATAAAATGCTTAGAAGCATTAGCATTTGTGCCAGTGGAAGATGTAGTTGAAACATTTAATGACTTTGTAAAATCAATAGAAAAACAAAACAGTAACATTTTATCTGAATTTTTAAATTATTTTGAAAAAACCTGGATTGGCGAACTACAAGAAGGTACAAGAAGAAAACCTACTTTCGATATTACGATGTGGAACACTTTTGAAAGAACAAAACTAGGGTTACCTAGAACAAACAACTCTCTAGAAGGATGGCACAGAGCATTTGACCAACGAATGTCAATAACCCACCCAAGCATTTGCAGACTAGTTTCAAAAATAAGAAAAGAACAAGCAGAATGGGAGTTAACAATTGAAAAAATTGATTCTGGAGTTGAACTGAGAAAACCCCAAAAAAAATATGAAATCATAAACAACAGGATAATGAAAGTTTTAGAAAAATACAGTGAATACTCAAGATTAGACTTTTTAAAGGCAATAGCACATAATATATAAGATTTACTTAAATAAATCAAGATACATTCGGCCGAGGGCAGATACGATCCAAAATTTTCTGTTACAATCAGTGACTCGGGCGCCGCAACCGCCTCTGGGAACCTATCCATGGGTCCCTACCCTCACAATGTACTTTTAACACATAATATAATTATTATAATTATAATATTATAATTAATATGTTATATATAAGTTGATTTAATTGTCTTTTGTCAGTCCACTATTAAAAATGTTATAAATGTTATATATAAGTTGATTTAATTGTCTTTTGTCAGTCCACTATTAAAAATGTTATAAAACCGTGATTTTTAAGCTTCATTCCCACCCAGCAGCCGGATAAATGTCTTTCGGAATATTGTCCGTCGGACAAATGTCCGTCGGAAAAGCGTCATTCGGATAACAGTCCGGCCACGTTGCAGACTGGATCTCTGCTGTAGCGCAACCAAACGGCATGACTGCTCGAGGAGATCTAATCACCGAAAGAAATCACGGAAGTGGAGCTGGCCAGGAAGATTTACAACAGCAACTCCAATCTTCATTCTGTGCACATTGGGCCAGATTACAAGTGGAGGGCAAAGTATTGCTTTAGCTAAAGCAATATTTGCGGTCCACTTTGTTATACCAGTGCACAATAATGTGCGCTGGTATTATAAGTTTACAGCAACCTGAGTTTATAGCAAACCTGAGCTTGCGTTCGCATTGCTGAGAAGCATTGTGCTCACAAGAGAACGCTCCCATAGGCTCCTATAGGAGCCTCGTTTTCATACAGTCACAGACGGCATCAGAACCTCGTAAGTAGCGCAGCGATAGGCAACATTTTTAAATATATATATATATACTGATATACATATATTAATGTGTAAATATGTGTATATATTTACATTGCGGTCTATCAGAACACACAGTTCCCATAGACCGTAATCTAAAGGCCCTTTTCAGTGACGTTTATTTTTTTCCAACACCCCACTCCCACCAACTTTAAAGCCCCAATACTGCTTAGTGCATTTTTTTTATATTGAAAATGCTAAAAAAAAAAAAAAAAAAAGCTATAATGCCCTTTATTTTGAGGGCATTTGGGGCAATGAAAATTAATCTGTTCTCTGGTTAATTTTCAGAGCACTTATTGCTACCATGAGCTTGTGGTAGCAATAACCAGTCACTTGTAATGGCTGGTTAATTATTGCGCTCCACTTGTAATCTAACCCGTAGTGTTTTATTACCCCAGTCCACCGTATTAATTAGATAGGCTTATGGTGTAGTCTTAGATAGCGGTTTTATTTGCACCTTTACCTCTTGTTGGGATGATAGTCAAGGAGGTATCAACGCCATATTGAAACGTTACCGCTTTCTCTAGGTTTGACAGACCGGCTGTTTCACCTTGGGCTGTTACTAATAGCGGTGTGTTGCATTGTAAAGCCTACCACTGGTTCCACGTTGATTTTCTTTTGCATGGGCTCTTCAGGTAAATCGTATGACAATTTCAAGAAGGTGTACTCACTGGCGATTGTTGAAGGACGTGCATCTGCGGAATATACCAGATTAGTGTCCATTGAATCGCACACATCTAGCTGCTGCAATATATGTTCAGTGAATATTGATAGAGGAGTACACCTAGCGCCTACTAAATAAGACCTCTGGCTTTGATAATTTGACACCTAGTTGTCAAAATGGAAAGATGAAACTAATAAGGTATACCAAAGCGCCAACTATATGAAGGCTGGGTCTGGACCTAATGCAATATTATCAAACGATTACAATAAACAATTTATTGAGTACACAAGTTAAAAACATGGATCCATGTATAAACAATCACATTTATACAACAATAATAGCTAAATGAATAGTTCAAACAAATAGTTATGCAACAGATATAGCATTTAAAATTGGGCAAACATTGCTCTTAAAAATATTCCTAAAAAATTCCAAATTTAGTATAGGGCTCACAACAGAAATTCAACTTTGTGTTTACCACATACACATACACAAATTTATACAGCAATAATAGCTAAATGAATAGTTATATAGCAGATATGGCATTTAAAATTATGCAAACATTGCTCTTAAAAAATATTCCTAAAAAACACAACAAAAATTCAACTTTGTGTTTACCACATACACATAATAGGTGAAATATATTAGTCAGTTATAGAATATTATCTAACCAATAATGTTCTCGATTCTATGCAATGCTCCTAAATATTGCCAATAGTAACTAATGTGTAAGGCTCTGAGTCAGACCTTTAACTGTGTGTTTAACACATACGCATTGTCAAGTAAAAAATATTGTGACAGCAATAAGCCAATGTAAAAAATGTGTATCAAAAAAGTCGTGTGCAAAAATTAGTGTACAAAAATTATTAAAGGTCAAAAAAATAGGTTGAGCTTCAAAAAACATGAATTAAGATTGTGAAAAATGAAAAACCAAAAATTTACAAAAACATTGTGGTGTGTTCAAATAGTGACTTATATAAATGTAAATAATAGTCCAAAAATAGTCCAACAGTTAAAACTTAATAGAAAAAATAATCCAACAATAAATTATAAAGAACGATATGATGGTGTAGATTGTTTTTAGATCAATAGAAAATTAAATTGTGCTTACCAGTCGACGCGTTTCGGTCACAAAGAGACCTTTATCAAGACTCATATCTTTCTTTTACAGAAGGATCATCCAGGGATTATAACAAAATATTTGCCAAGAAGATAGAATTTTGGGTTGGAAAACGGCTAACAAGTACTAACACTGCTATTCAGTATAAAACACTTGGAAAATCACCATAACTATTGCTGTTAGGATTCACAACACTTTAAGGATTATTGTTTTTTTTAAAGAGACACACTACTTATTATAATTTATTGTTGGATTATTTTTTCTATTAAGTTTTCACTGTTGGACTATTTTTTGGGCTATTATTTACATTTATATAAGTCACTATTTGAACACACCACAATGTTTTTGTAAATTTTTGGTTTTTCATTATCTTTCGCCTAGATTATGAGTTCTGCGTTAGCTTTAAAAAGCAGCCTTAAGGGGTCCTAACGCTGCTTTTTAACGCCCTCTGGTATTATGAGTATGGCGGGTAGAGGTGTACCGCTCACTTTTTTTCTGTGACTTTTCCATACCGCAAATCCCCTTACGTCAATTTCGTATCCTATCTTTTTAATGGTATTTGGCTAACGCTGGTATTACAAGTCTTGGAAGAAGTGAGCGGTATTGATAGTGTAGTGTTAGGTGTATTTGTAACTTAGGTTAGGATTTATTTTACAGGTAATTTTGTAATTATTTTAACTAGGTAGCTATTAAGTTCTTAACTATTTAATAGCTATTGTACCTAGTTAAAATAAATACTAAGTTGCCTGTAAAATAAATATAAATCCTAAAATAGCTACAATGTAATTATTAGTTATATTGTAGCTATATTAGGGTTTATTTTATAGGTATTTAGTTTTAAATAGGAATAATTTATTTAATTATTAAAATTTTATTTAGATTTATTAAAAATAGATTTAAGTTAGGGGGTGTTAGGGTTAGACTTAGGTTTAGGGGTCAATACATTTAATATAGTAGCAGCGAGGTTGGGGGCGGAAGATTAGGGGTTAATAATTGTAGGTTGGGGCGGCAGATTAGGGGTTAATACATATAATGTAGGTGTCGGCGATGTTAGGCGCAGCAGATTAGGGGTTCATAGGTATAATGTAGGTTAGACTTAGGTTTAGGGGTCAATACATTTAATATAGTAGCAGCGAGGTTGGGGGCGGAAGATTAGGGGTTAATAATTGTAGGTTGGGGCGGCAGATTAGGGGTTAATACATATAATGTAGGTGTCGGCGATGTTAGGCGCAGCAGATTAGGGGTTCATAGGTATAATGTAGGTGGCGGCGGTGTCCGGAGCGGCAGATTAGGGGTTAATAGTATAATGCAGGTGGGTTAGGGGTGTTAAGACTCGGGGTTCATGTTAGGGTGTTAGGTGTAGACTTAGAAAGTGTTTTCCCATAGGAAACAATGGGGCTGCAGTAAGAGCTGAACACTGCTTTTTTGCAGGTGTTAGGTTTTTTTTCAGCCCTGCCCCATTGTTTCCTATGGGGATATCGTGCACAAGCACGTTTTGCCAGTTTACCGCTACCGTAAGCAACGCTGGTATTACAGGTAGAAGGGGCGCTAAATTTGCTCAACGCTCACTTTTCTGAGGCTAACACAGCCATTCAGAAAACTTGTAATACCAGCGTGGTTTAAAGTGAGCGCTCGAAAAAAAAAGGAGTGTTAGCTCTGCAAGTTTTTACCGACAAAACTTGTAATCTAGCAGTTTGTTCTTAATTCACGTTTTTTGAAGATCAACCTATTTTTTTGACCATTAATAATTTTTATACACTAATTTTTGCACACAACTTTTTTGATACACATTTTTTACATTGGCTTATTGCTGTCACAATATTTTTTACTTGACAATGTGTATGTGTTAAACACACAGTTAAAGGTCTGACTCAGAGCCTTACACATTAGTTACTATTGGCAATATTTAGGAGCATTGCATAGAATCGAGAACATTATTGGTTAAATAATATTCTATAACTGACTAATATATTTCACCTATTATGTGTATGTGGTAAACACAAAGTTAAATTTTTGTTGTGAGCCTTATACTTAATTTGGATTTTTTTAGGAATATTTTTTTAAGAGCAATGTTTGCACAATTTTAAATGCCATATCTGCTATATAACTATTCATTTAGCTATTATTGCTGTATAAATTTGTGTATGTGTATGTGGTAAACACAAAGTTGAATTTCTGTTGTGAGCCTTATACTAAATTTGGAATTTTTTAGGAATATTTTTAAGAGCAATGTTTGCACAATTTTAAATGCTATATCTGTTACATAACTATTTGTTTTAACTATTCATTTAGCTATTATTGTTGTATAAATTTGATTGTTTATACATGGATCCATGTTTTTAACTTATTTGTGTACTCAATAAATTGTTTATTGATAATATTGCATTTGATCCAGACCCAGCCTTCGTATAGTTGGCACTTAGGTATACCTTATTAGTATTAGCAATATATGTTCAGGCATCGCTTTGTCGATCATTGGCTGCGGGAGGTATTTCTAGCTTCTTATAGCATTCATCTATGCACTGCGTTGGAGTCTCTCCTCGCATGGTTAGCGGAGTTGGTATCATGTTTAAAAATATAGAGTCCTGTCCAGGTGTTTGTAAAGAAAAATAAATTAGACTGTAAATGTGACTACAGTGCTAACAGTGACAGTATAATCCAGATTACCAGGGGTGGGGGGTGGGTTGCCTAATAGTAGGCCGCCACCTTAGGCCTTATACATCTGGACCGTTGCTCCTGATTCACAAATACAGCAAAGAAGAGTATTAATGAATCTTCACACAGTAGGATGTTGTAAGTAATAATTCTGACGTGGATGCGATTATAAAAAGATAATAATCTGTGGATTATAGAAGTATCCTCCAGAGTTTAGGTAAAGTGCGTCCTATTCAGAACGCTGTATGGACACGCCCACCCCCCACGATCTGTTTCTTTTTATGTTTAATTTCGTTTAACATATTTGTTTTTACCAAAGGAGCACTATTTAATATCCCTTTAATTGGTTTTAGCAATAAAAATCAGATAAGAAGAACAGGCTTTTTAACTTAGGATAACTTACAAGATAGCAGCACTCTTTACTAAAACAAAACCAAAACTTTACACTTATTTCTTTAATATCTACACAATGTTATTTTAAAAACACATCTGCATTGAGTTCAATGTCCTTTTATAAATGTCAAATTAATTTACTTGTTCAGCCAACATTTGTCTTCTCACGTTCACAATTTCTCAAACTGAAACTTAAGACTTCATGAAAGGTGGAAATATAGAAAGCAGATGTTTGGAAAACGTAAATGAGACAGGGCAATGGATATCTACATGGAAAATGTAATAGTGCACTGCTATAAAAAGATCATACTCAACCAACAAGCTGGTTATCTTAATCAATGTGATTGCCTCACCAGAATTATTTCTGCATCTCGTTCCCCCTTCAAAGTTGTACCAGAATGTAGAATCCTATGTTTTTATTACAACAGACAAATGTATTTAAAATTTAGGAAATGTAACCTTTTTTGGTGCCCCTGTGGTAAACATTATTTGGATAAAACAGTTAATAATTATATACAAGTGTTCTCCCCACGACCTAATTAATGGGTGCACCACCCTGGTGATTTTCACTGAAATGGAAATGCAGGTTACAACATGGCAGCACTTGTTGATTTTTGGGCACTAAAACTATACACTTATTTCTTTAATATATAAACATCTAATATACGTTTTAAAAATTCATCTGTATACTATTCTCAGGCCAATCCTTGGTTTGAATTTTTCATTCTGTCATTTATTTATTGTTTAAAGTTCCTTTAAATATTGTGGCTTATTGACATTAAAAGAGTGACTCAAGTGTACCCCCCGACATGAATAATTATGAAAAGGAGAGGTGACTCTCACTGAGTAAGGTCAGGGACCGACTTTTGTGACAGCAGCTCTCCACGATAAGCACAATGCACACATAACAGCACTGACACTAAGCTTTGGTGTCACAAGTTTAACTCCACAGTCTTTTGCTGCCTATATGTGGATTTGCGGAACTTGAGCATTGTTTTATCTCTATATTTAATAGCTTTTTCCTTCTCTGTTCCATAGTTATATCCAATCCTCAGTGTTCTGTAACTGCCCTGACACACCACTGCTCTGCAGCATGCTGGGATTTATTGTTCTCATACACTGACTATACTAGAGGATCTTTGGTCACCTCCTGCCACTATAGCAAGTAAGTAAAATCCAACTATAGGTGGTGAACAGTGTAGGGGTACTTCAAGGACTCATAAACTCTGTGCAATACTCAGTTTTTAAAGCTTTCTTGATTCAGAGCATGTCATGTTATGGCAGGTTTAAATCTACTTCTCTTATTAACATTTACTTTGTTCACTTGATATCCTTTGTTGAAAAACAAGTACTGTATATATCAGCAATGCACTACTGGGAGCTAGCTGGTGATTGGTGGCTATACACATTTTTCTGTTGTCATTGACTCACTAGATCTGATCAGCTAGTTCCCAGTAGTGCCTTGCTGCACTGGAGCTGACTTTTACCTTTGCAGAGGTTAAACACATAGTAGTTATACAGAGCTTTCCAAAAGAAAATGTTGCCTAGTGGGGACAGTCTAATACTTTTCAATATTATAACAATTACTGTTATCTATAACAGAAGCACACATTCATTGCATAATTCAACATAAACTGATTTAATGATAATAATGCACAACAAACGTCTAATAGCTAACAATATGATTAGCTAACAATATTAGCTGCCTTAAATTGTAGAGTGGTCAGTAAAATCACCCGGGAGGTGTGCCCATTAAATAGAACTTGGAGAGAACATTGGTTATATGCAAGCAATAGTACAATAATAAAATGCTCTAATACATTCAGCAGTTCCTTTCTGCACTTTTATGTCACTTTAAATATCCCTTTAAGAAGCACTGAAGAGCTGCACTGGTTCCCCAGTTTTTGTTTGGACAGCCTTGGCATTTGTAGGCTTTAGCCGGATCAAGTCAGCATGATCCTACACAAACTAACAGATGAATGTAATTGCTGAAATCTCTAGCACAGAGAACCTTTTTACGGTCTCTGAAGTATATTTGCGAAGTAGGGAATAGACACTAGAGCCTCTGTTTTTTTTGTTTTTTTAACATAAATGATGTTAGTACCGAGACAGACCTTTAAAGTGACTGAAAAACATGATCTAGCCACATACCCAGTAACAGGAATTAACAAGTGATCTGTATAACATTACAAATTGCTGACGGCATTCTTCAGACAGGATCATGGGCAAATGGAGTGTGTTGAATAAATTATTAAAACTAATGTTGTTGTTTGATGCTTGTCCTCTGCTGTAGTCACTATGAAAGCGTCCCTTTAAATACTCAAGAGATCCCCCCCCCCCAAAAAAAAAAAGTCCAGTACATAAGGATTAATTACTGCTATTTTCATCTTATGTTAAATTCTCCTGCAGCTTCTTTAAATCTTTATATTGTCTCCTCTGTCTCCCGGCCAAGAAAGACAAGCTTCCTTCCTGCTGAAGAACCAGATGGTGCCGTCTCCGGATTCTCATCGGAACCTGCTGAATTTTCTCAATGACTACCATACAAAACCATTTTTACCCTCCAAATAAAAATATCCGGTCACATCACTGGCAACGACAACTAGGGGAAATCGTCACTGCTGCTCGTAAAAAAGAAATACCCTGTCAAGGAAATTCTGCATATTTTATTAGAATGCACAGCTACCAGGGCATTCAAAGTATGTTGAGCAAATTAATAATTACGTCCTTAGTCAGCGCTATACAAATAAATAATAACAGTCTGAAGGACGATGCATAAAAACAACTGATAGTATTTTTGAGTAGGATAAACAAAGTAAATAGATGAGCAGATTTCGACAATTAAAATGTAGAACAAATATTTCCTTTTGCATTTGTTACACCACTCGAATACTTGTAAACAAATATTTCATACAAATATCAAATATACAATTCAAACACTACAATGTAACATTCAAATAATACATCTGATTACCATAGGGTCATGCTGAAGTCTATGACACTCATCTTTGGAATATTGATATTTCAACATTCAAATGTTCTCTTGCTCTCTTTATTTAAAAAAAGACAGGAATGTAAAGCTTAGGAGCCAGCCCATTTTTGGTTCAGAACCTGGGTTATGCTTGCTTGTTGGTGGCTAAATGTCAGCCACCAATAAGCAAGCACTATCCATGGTACTGATCCTAAAATGGGCCGGCTACTACGTTCTAAATTCCTGCTTTTTAAATAAATATAGCAAGAGAACGAAGAAAAATGATAATAGGAGTAAATTAGAAAGTTGCTTAAAATTGCCTGCTCTATCTGAATCATGAAAGAAAAAAAAATGGGTTTAGTGTCCCTTTATGGTCACTTATTTTGGGTCATTGCCCATTAACTCCGAGTTTCCAGACAAAACTAAAAATCTCTAACAGCCAATGGGGTTAATGTGCCCAGGTAATTTTATATTCCTACCCAAGATGGAGGTCTTTTATGCTTTTGGTAATGCTTTTAACCGCACTTGGCCAAGGGAGGTCTGATTGGTCTTGTTCTGCTTTGTATACATGTTTGATTATGTATATATCATTGTGTACATTACTATTATATGTATTATATAATTATAGGAAAGGCAGCTGAACTTTCTAACCCAGATATCCTCACCATTGCGTCTAGATAAACCTTGTGCACCGGCACATACAGTATTTTATATTAATCACTAACCTAGAGATTATGTCTGCTTTAATTATGGAAATAAAACACAAATGATATCTTTATCTTACAAGTTAACCTGTCCAGTGAGGAGGCATATTTAAAGGGATAGTAAATGATTCAGACAGAGCATGCAACTTTCCAATTGACATTGATTATCATTTTTGCTTGTTCTCTTAGTAAACTTTCTTGAAAAACATATCTAGGTATGCTCAAGAGCAGTAATGCACTACTGGAAGCAAGCTGCTGATTGGTGGCTGCATATTTATGCCTCATCATTACCTCCCCTGCTGTTTTAAGCTAGCTCCCAGTAGCCTACCTTGGTTTACTCTTCAACAAAGGGATAGCAAATAACAAAGCAAATTTGGTAATAGAAGTAAATTGGAAAGTGTATTTTTTGCTTTACTGACCCTTTAAATGGCAAAACTTGTCATCCCCAGTTAACCAGTTAAGAGAAGATCAACTCACTGCGGCTTCTAGAACATTCAACTGCTCTCAGTAATGACTTGCACCACCGAATGCAGGTAAACACATTTTTCTGTGCAATATACACTCTCTTACTAGCACAGTAGTTGTACATAGGTCTTTATGTTACTTTCTAAAAGAAGTATTGAAATAACAGAATTTATGTTTACCTGATAAATTACTTTCTCCAACGGTGTGTCCGGTCCACGGCGTCATCCTTACTTGTGGGATATTCTCTTCCCCAACAGGAAATGGCAAAGAGCCCAGCAAAGCTGGTCACATGATCCCTCCTAGGCTCCGCCTTCCCCAGTCATTCGACCGACGTAAAGGAGGAATATTTGCATAGGAGAAATCATATGATACCGTGGTGACTGTAGTTAGAGAAAATAAATCATCAGACCTGATTAAAAAACCAGGGCGGGCCGTGGACCGGACACACCGTTGGAGAAAGTAATTTATCAGGTAAACATAAATTCTGTTTTCTCCAACATAGGTGTGTCCGGTCCACGGCGTCATCCTTACTTGTGGGAACCAATACCAAAGCTTTAGGACACGGATGATGGGAGGGAGCAAATCAGGTCACCTAGATGGAAGGCACCACGGTTTGCAAAACCTTTCTCCCAAAAATAGCCTCAGAAGAAGCAAAAGTATCAAATTTGTAAAATTTGGTAAAAGTATGCAGTGAAGACCAAGTCGCCGCCTTACATATCTGATCAACAGAAGCCTCGTTCTTGAAGGCCCATGTGGAAGCCACAGCCCTAGTGGAATGAGCTGTGATTCTTTCAGGAGGCTGCCGTCCGGCAGTCTCATAAGCCAATCTGATGATGCTTTTAAGCCAAAAAGAGAGAGAGGTAGAAGTTGCTTTTTGACCTCTCCTTTTACCAGAATAAACAACAAACAAGGAAGATGTTTGTCTGAAATCCTTTGTAGCCTCTAAATAGAACTTTAGAGCACGAACTACATCCAAATTGTGCAACAAACGTTCCTTCTTTGAAACTGGATTCGGACACAAAGAAGGCACAACTATCTCCTGGTTAATATTTTTGTTAGAAACAGCTTTCGGAAGAAAACCAGGTTTAGTGCGCAAAACCACCTTATCTGCATGGAACACCAGATAAGGAGGAGAACACTGCAGAGCAGATAACTCTGAAACTCTTCTAGCAGAAGAAATTGCAACCAAAAACAAAACTTTCCAAGATAATAACTTAATATCTACGGAATGTAAGGGTTCAAACGGAACCCCTTGAACAACTGAAAGAACTAAATTGAGACTCCAAGGAGGAGTCAAAGGTTTGTAAACAGGCTTGATTCTAACCAGAGCCTGCACAAAAGCCTGAACATCTGGCACAGCCGCCAGCTTCTTGTGAAGTAAAACAGATAAAGCAGAAATCTGTCCCTTCAAAGAACTTGCAGATAATCCTTTCTCCAAACCCTCTTGTAGAAAGGATAGAATCTTAGGAATTTTTACCCTGTTCCATGGGAATCCTTTCGATTCGCACCAACAGATATATTTTTTCCAAACTTTATGGTAAATTTTTCTAGTTACAGGCTTTCTAGCCTGAATAAGAGTATCAATGACAGAATCTGAGAACCCACGCTTTGATAAAATCAAGCGTTCAATCTCCAAGCAGTCAGTTGGAGTGATGCCAGATTCGGATGTTCGAACGGACCTTGAACAAGAAGGTCCCGTCTCAAAGGTAGCTTCCATGGTGGAGCCGATGACATATTCACCAGGTCTGCATACCAAGTTCTGCGTGGCCACGCAGGAGCTATCAAGATCACCGAAGCCCTCTCCTGATTGATCCTGGCTACCAGCCTGGGAATGAGAGGAAACGGCGGGAACACATAAGCTAGGTTGAAGGTCCAGGGCGCTACTAGTGCATCTACTAGAGTCGCCTTGGGATCCCTGGATCTGGACCCGTAGCAAGGAACCTTGAAGTTCTGACGAGACGCCATCAGATCCATGTCTGGAATGCCCCATAATTGAGTTATTTGGGCAAAGATTTCCGGATGGAGTTCCCACTCCCCCGGATGAAATGTCTGACGACTCAGAAAATCCGCTTCCCAATTTTCCACTCCTGGGATGTGGATTGCAGACAAGTGGCAGGAGTGAAGCTCCGCCCATTGAATTACTTTGGTCACTTCTTCCATCGCCAGGGAACTCCTTGTTCCCCCCTGATGGTTGATATATGCAACAGTCGTCATGTTGTCTGATTGAAACCTTATGAATTTGGCCTTTGCTAGTTGAGGCCAAGCCTTGAGAGCATTGAATATCGCTCTCAGTTCCAGAATGTTTATCGGGAGAAGAGATTCTTCCCGAGACCATAGACCCTGAGCTTTCAGGTGTTTCCAGACCGCGCCCCAGCCCACCAGGCTGGCGTCGTTCGTTACAATGACCCACTCTGGTCTTCTGAAGCTCATCCCTTGGGACAGGTTGTCCAGGGTCAGCCACCAACGGAGTGAATCTCTGGTCCTCTGATCTACTTGGATCGTCGGGGACAAATCTGTATAATCCCCATTCCACTGTCTGAGCATGCACAGTTGTAATGGTCTTAGATGAATTCGGGCAAAAGGATCTATGTCCATTGCCGCAACCATCAAACCTATTACTTCCATGCACTGCGCTATGGAAGGAAGAAGAACAGAATGAAGTACTTGACAAGAGCTTAGAAGTTTTGATTTTCTGGCTTCTGTCAGAAAAATCTTCATTTCCAAGGAGTCTATTATTGTTCCCAAGAAGGGAACTCTTGTTGACGGGAATAGAGAACTTTTTTCTACGTTCACTTTCCACCCGTGAGATCTGAGAAAGGCTAAGACAATGTCCGTATGAGCCTTTGCTTGTGGCAGAGACGACGTTTGAATCAGTATGTCGTCCAAGTAGGGTACTACTGCAATGCCCCTTGGCCTTAGCACCGCTAGAAGGGACCCTAGTACCTTTGTGAAAATTCTTGGAGCAGTGGCTAGTCCGAATGGGAGTGCCACAAACTGGTAATGCTTGTCCAGAAAGGCGAATCCTAGGAACCGATGATGTTCCTTGTGGATAGGAATATGTAGATACGCATCCTTTAAATCCACCGTGGTCATGAATTGACCTTCCTGGATGGTAGGAAGAATTGTCCGAATGGTTTCCATCTTGAACGATGGGACCTTGAGAAATTTGTTTAGGATCTTGAGATCCAAAATTGGCCTGAATGTTCCCTCTTTTTTGGGAACTATGAACAGATTGGAGTAAAACCCCATCCCTTGTTCTCCTAATGGAACAGGATGAATCACTCCCATTTTTAACAGGTCTTCTACACAATGTAAGAATGCCTGTCTTTTTATTTGGTCTGAAGACAATTGAGACCTGTGGAACCTTCCCCTTGGGGGTAGTTCCTTGAATTCCAGGAGATAACCTTGAGAAACTATTTCTAGCGCCCAAGGATCCTGAACATCTCTTGCCCAAGCCTGAGCGAAGAGAGAGAGTCTGCCCCCCACCAGATCCGGTCCCGGATCGGGGGCCAGCATCTCATGCTGTCTTGGTAGCGGTAGCGGGCTTCTTGGCCTGCTTACCTTTGTTCCAGCCTTGCATCGGTCTCCAGGCTGGCTTGGTTTGAGAAGAATTACCCTCTTGCTTAGAGGATGTAGAATTTGAGGCTGGTCCGTTTCTGCGAAAGGGACGAAAATTTGTTTTATTTTTAGCCTTAAAAGACCTATCCTGAGGAAGGGCGTGGCCCTTTCCCCCAGTGATGTCTGAAATAATCTCTTTCAAGTCAGGGCCAAACAGCGTTTTCCCCTTGAAAGGGATGTTAAGCAATCTGTTCTTGGAGGACACATCCACTGACCAAGACTTCAGCCAAAGCGCTCTGCGCGCCACAATAGCAAAACCTGAATTTTTCGCCGCTAATCTAGCTAACTGCAAAGTGGCGTCTAAGGTAAAAGAGTTAGCCAACTTAAGTGCTTGAACTCTGTCCATAACCTCCTCATAAGAAGATGCTTGATTGAGCGACTTTTCTAGTTCCTCGAACCAGAAACACGCTGCTGTAGTGACAGGAACAATGCATGAAATTGGTTGTAGAAGGTAACCTTGCTGAACAAACATCTTTTTAAGCAAACCCTCTAATTTTTTATCCATAGGATCTTTGAAAGCACAACTATCTTCTATAGGGATAGTGGTGCGTTTGTTTAGAGTAGAAACCGCCCCCTCGACCTTGGGGACTGTCTGCCATAAGTCCTTCCTGGGGTCGACCATAGGAAATAATTTCTTAAATATAGGGGGAGGGACAAAAGGTATGCCGGGCCTTTCCCATTCTTTATTTACAATGTCCGCCACCCGCTTGGGTATAGGAAAAGCTTCGGGGGGCACCGGGACCTCTAGGAACCTGTCCATCTTACATAATTTCTCTGGAATGACCAAATTGTCACAATCATCCAGAGTAGATAACACCTCCTTAAGCAGAGCGCGGAGATGTTCCAATTTAAATTTAAATGTAATAAGGTCAGGTTCAGCTTGTTGAGAAATTTTTCCTGAATCTGAAATTTCTCCCTCAGACAAAACCAGCGTCCTCATGCTCTTCAGTATCTAAAACAGAGCAGTCGCGCTTTCGCTGATAAGTGGGCATTTTGGCTAAAATGTTTTTAATAGAATTATCCATTACAGCCGTTAATTGTTGCATAGTAAGGAGGATTGGCGCACTAGATGCACTAGGGGCCTCCTGAGTGGGCAAGACTGGTGTAGACATAGAAGGAGATGATGCAGTACCATGCTTACTCCCCTCACTTAAGGAATCATTTTGGGCAACATTATTATCAGTGGCATCATTGTCCCTACTTTGTTTGTCACATTCATCACATATATTTAAATGGATAGGAACCTTGGCTTCCGAACATACAGAACATCGTCTATCTGATAGTTCAGACATGTTAATAGGCATAAACTTGATAACAAAGCACAAAAAACGTTTTAAAATAAAACCGTTACTGTCTCTTTAAATTTTAAACTGAACACACTTTTTTACTGAATATACGCAAAAGTATGAAGGAAATGTTCAAAATTCACCAAAATTTCACCACAGTGTCATAAAGCCTTAAAAGTATTGCACACCAAATTTGAAAGCTTTAACTCTTAAAATAACGGAACCGGAGCCGTTTTTACATTTAACCCCTATACAGTCCCTGGTATCTGCTTTGCTGAGACCCAACCAAGCCCAGAGGGGAATACGATACCAAATGACGCCTTCAATAAGCTTTTTCAGTGGATCTGAGCTCCTCACACATGCATCTGCATGCCTTGCTTCTCAAAAACAACTGCGCATTAGTGGCGCGAAAATGAGGCTCTGCCTATGACTAGAAAAGGCCCCCAGTGAAAAAGGTGTCCAATACAGTGCCTGACGTTTTTTTAACAAAATTGCCAAGATTAAAATAACTCTCCAAAGTTATAAACCATTAAATATGCTTATAAAGTAATCGTTTTGGCCCAGAAAAATGTCTACCAGTCTTTAAAGCCCTTGTGAAGCCCTTTTATTCTTATATTGAAAATTAAGAAAATGGCTTACCGGATCCCATAGGGAAAATGACAGCTTCCAGCATTACTAAGTCTTGTTAGAAATGTGTCATACCTCAAGCAGCCAAAGTCTGCTCACTGTTTCCCCCAACTGAAGTTAATTCCTCTCAACAGTCCTGTGTGGAAACAGCCATCGATTTTAGTAACGGTTGCTAAAATCATTTTCCTCTTACAAACAGAAATCTTCATCTCTTTTCTGTTTCAGAGTAAATAGTACATACCAGCACTATTTTAAAATAACAAACTCTTGATAGAAGAATAAAAACTACATTTAAACACCAAAAAAACTCTGAGCCATCTCCGTGGAGATGTTGCCTGTGCAACGGCAAAGAGAATGACTGGGGAAGGCGGAGCCTAGGAGGGATCATGTGACCAGCTTTGCTGGGCTCTTTGCCATTTCCTGTTGGGGAAGAGAATATCCCACAAGTAAGGATGACGCCGTGGACCGGACACACCTATGTTGGAGAAAGTTTGTTTTTTTTCACTTTGTATTGTGTCATACATTGCAATATTTTTCAGCGGTATACACACATGTGCTGTGAGTGCCCGTGCACCAGCATTCTAACACTGCATCTTCTCAGTGGCTTCAATGACACAAATTCTTCACTAACGCAATACGCACCGCCACAAGCTCTCTGAACTGGTGTTCGGCTCCTGATGCTCTATTCACACACAGGGATAGATTTATCAGTTTGTGGACAGACAGGGTTCACATGTTGTGAACCTATCAGCAGTTTATTGCAAATTGTTCCCCATATATACTATTGCACAAGCATTTACTCCCGTGCCCTTGTGCAACCAATCGTGTGAGAGTAGGGCTCATCAATTGCCTCTGTTGAATGAATCCGGGGTGATTTTCATCCACCAACTCTAAGTTCGCAGAAGGTTTAAAACTCTGCTTCATAAATATCAGTTGTAGGCTGAAATGAGCAAGCAGGGCATTCGGCCAATGATAAATCTAGCCCATAGCATATGTACGTATGCTGCTGAAACGGTAATAACTTTTACTAGAAGTATAATCCAAAAAATGTTTCTATTCAAAATTAAAATGCACATTTCAATGTTGACCTATCTATCCCTTTAAATCATCACTTCTATCCCTTTGTGCACAAGCGTGGTGAAAGTTCAGAGCCAGACACAGCAAAACTTTATTTAGCAATATAATATGTTGACAGTGTTGACATTACTTATCACTATTATTATCACTATTTTTATCTCTTTATTACTGTGAACATTCAGAAGATTCTTCTTAGAAACTGTTTTATCACTTCCTTCTAGAAAATCAATATTTTCAATGAGCGTGGATATTATTTGTCAGATTGTGGCCTTGCCAGATAACGTGAGGACGTCAGAGAAATACCAGAACATGAATAATACAGAGGACACATTCAGATCATAATAAACAACATCATTTATCATTGGCTGGCAAAAACAGCAACCCCAATTTACTCTGAAACATTATTTCCTAGGTACATCAGTGCTGGGCAAAAGAGGAATAGTGACAATAAACACACTGAAGTTCTATTCTCTTCTGCACCACATTACTATATTCAAACCCTTAGAAATCACTATATATTATATAATGCTCTTCTGTTTGCAGTCAATCAATTGGTCTTCATGTATAAAAGGTTCTTCACATGTGTATTTAGACATAGTGTTTGCTGAAGTTAAAGGGGCATGTTATTTCATGATTCAGATAGAGAATACACTTTTAAACAACTTTACAATTTATTTCTATCATCTAATTTGCTTAGTTTTCTTGGTATCCTTTGTTGAAAAGCATACCTAGGTAGGCTCAAGTGATGGAAGCTAGCTGCTGATTGGTGGTTGCACATATAGGCCTCTTGTCATTGGTTTACCAATGTGTTTTGCTAGCTCCCACTAGTGCATTGCCGCTCCTTCAATAAAGGATACAGAGAGACTGAAGTAAAATTCGCTATCTGAATCATGAAATAAACAATTTGAGGTTTTATGTCTCTTTAAGAGAGTCCCACGACATTATATAGTTATAGCCTCCTTTAGCGGTGACATTGCAGCCGTCCTGTACTGCAATTGGACACAAACATTTGCTTAACAGGAAATAAAGTAGTAAAATGTAGTAATGGTCTAAATTGCTAGAAGATTTTACTATTGTTACACACAGTGAAAGTCAGCAGTGACTACTTATGTGCTCCTGTGCTGGTTTGTGATTGACAGCTGCGCACATTGGCTTAGCAGCGCGTGCTGCAATGGATTAGCAGTGACTACTTATGTGCTCCTGTGCTGGTTTGTGATTGACAGCTGCGCACCTTGGCTTAGCAGCGCGTGCTGCAATGGATCAGCAGTGACTACTTATGTGCTCCTGTGCTGGTTTGTGATTGACAGCTGCGCACATTGGCTTAGCAGCGCGTGCTGCAATGAATCAGCAGTGACTACTTATGTGCTCCTGTGCTGGTTTATGATTGACAGCTGCACACATTGGCTTAGCAGCGTGTGCTGCAATGGATCAGCAGTGACTACTTATGTGCTCCTGTGCTGGTTTGTGATTGACAGCTGCGCACATTGGCTTAGCAGCGCGTGCTGCAATGAATCAGCAGTGACTACTTATGTGCTCCTGTGCTGGTTTGTGATTGACAGCTGCGCACATTGGCTTAGCAGCGCGTGCTGCAATGAATCAGCAGTGACTACTTATGTGCTCCTGTGCTGGTTTGTGATTGACAGCTGTGCACATTGGCTTAGCAGCGCGTGCTGCAATGGATCAGCAGTACATGCAGACTTATTGCCGGGGGTTTGTTGAGCACATTTGTATTTTTTATTTTCATCCACAATTGTACAATGCAGTTTAATGCAAAAAAACAAAAAAGGGATAGGAAAGTCAAAATTAAACCTGCATGATAGAGCATGTAATTGTAAGACACTTTTAAATTCACTTCTATTTTCCAATATGCTTTGTTCTCTTTGTATCCCTTGTTGAAAAATAATACACACATATCCTACACTAGTGGGAGCTGGTTGCTGATTGGTGCCTGCACACATGTGTCTATTGTGATTGGCTAACTAGCTTATTGACCACTAAAGTATGGAAGAAGTATATATATATATATATATATATATATATATATATATATATATATATATATATATATATATATATATATATATATATATATATATATATATATATATATATATATATATATATATACACATATACAGGTGGCCCTCGTTTTACAACGGTTCAATTTACACCGTTTCAGAATAACAACCTTTTTTCCAGTCATGTGACTGCTATTGAAAAGCATTGAGAAGCAGTGCATTTATTAAAAAAGCCAGTAGGTGGAGCTGTCCGCTTGTGTTGCAGCAAAGCCAAGCAAGCTGAAATGAATCAGTTTAACCAGACCTGTCTATAAATCAGTTCAGATTGGAATGCATAGAAAGAACTGTTTGCAGAAAAACGCAAGTGAAGTCTGTGTTGTGGGATTATTTTATTAGGTTTATAATGCTGTTTAGCAAATGTTTTTGTTCATTCAACTTAGTTTAATTATATATTCTGTGTTTTGTGATTATTTTATTAGGTTTATAATGTTGTTTAGCATTTAAAGTCTTCATTTCAAAGCTTTAAAAATAATGTATTAGGTGTTACTTATGACAATTTTGAGAGGGGCCTGGAACCTAACTCCCTCACTTCCCATTGACTTACATTATAAACTGGGTTTCAATTTACAACGGTTTCGATTTACAACCATTCCTTCTGGAACCTAACCCCGGCGTAAACTGAGGGCTACCTGTATATATATACAGGGCTCGACAAACCCAGGAGCCAGGGAACCACTAGCTCCTAGAACTTTATCCCTGGCTCCTAACTTTTTGAGTTATTCTCCATATATCTATATGCAATTACCTCTGTCTGGCTCCTAAAAATATGTCTGGCTCCTAAATATTATTACTGGCTCCTAATTTTTAAACAGATTTGTCGAGCACTGTATATTTATATATATATATATATATATAATCAATAAGACAGCTAGAAAAGCACACAAATAATGAACGTACACAGATTTATTTATTTTTCTTCATTAAAATCATTATGGGAGATAACTTCATGAACAGAATATGGCCAGTGAGCTAATCAGAAGCAGCAGTCACAGAACCTAATCCCATGCAAGTCTTTACCAATGAGTTTAACTGATTTGCAAGAGTTAAACAAGTAATCTTGTTAATCATGTTTATCAGCTGTTGCTTTGTCTCTCAATATACTACAGAGAATTCCCAATCCAATAGATACATCATTTCTATATAGAAAAAAAACATTTGAACAGATGTCATCCATAGTTACAATTCACGGTCAGCTTGTCAATCACACCATCCAACCACAAGTTACTCAATAAACATAACAACAACAAAAAGAAACATTAGGTGTTGATAAAGTGACATTTTTGCAAGTGTCCAAGGCAATTTGAAACTGTTCTATTATGCTGAGCATGTGCATTGCCCTCTGGAATGGCTATTTAGATGTATATATAAATATATGGTCTAGATCGGGGTTCTTTAAACCACAGGTCGAGACCCATTACTGGGTCGCAACACCATGTTTACTGGGTCACAACTTGTGTGAGTGTTGTAGGGTTGTGTTGTGTGTGATGTATGAGTGTGTGTGTGTGTTGTATGAGAGTGTGGGGGGTGTATGAGTGTGTTGTATGAGTGTGTGGGTGGTGTGTTGTATGAGAGTGTGTATGTTGTATGAGAGTGTGCATGTGTGGGGGTGTTGTATGAGAGTGTGTGTGTGTGTGGATGTTGTATGAGAGTGTGTGTGTGTGTGTGTGGATGTTGTATGAGAGTGTGTGTGTGTGTGTTGTATGAGAGTGTGTGTGTGTTGTATGAGAGTGTGTGTGTGTGTGTGTTGTATGAGAGTATGTGTGCGAGTGTTGTATGAGAGTATGTGTGTGAGTGTTGTATGAGAGTATGTGTGTGTGTTGTAGGAGAGTATGTGTGTGTGTGTGTGTGTGTGTGTGTTGTATGAGAGTGTGTGTGTGTGTGTTGTATGAGAGTGTGTGTGTGTGTGTTGTATGAGAGTGTGTGTGTGTGTGGATGTTGTATGAGAGTGTGTGTGTGTGTTGTATAAGAGTGTGTGTGTACGTTTTGCATGAGAGTGTGTGTGTTATCTATACAAAATATTTAAAGGGACACTCAACCCAATTTATTTCTTTCATGATTCAGATAGAGCATGACATTTTAAGCAACTGTCTAATTTACTCCTATTATCAAATTTTCTTCATTCTCTTGGTATCTTTATTTGAAAGAATGTAAGTTTAGATGCCGGCCCATTTTTGGTGAACAACCTGGGTTGTCCTTGCTGATTGGTGGATAAATTCATCCACCAATAAAAAAGAGCTTTTTTTGGGTTCAGAACTCTGGATAGCATAGATGCCTTCTTTTTCAAATATAGATAGCAAGAGAACGAAGAAAAATTGCTAATAGGAGTAAATTAGAAAGTTGCTTAAAATGGCATGCTCTATCTGAATCACAAAAGAAACATTTTGGGTTCAGTGTCCCTTTAAGTGTGACTACAATCAGGGATAAAGTAAGTACACATCATAGTCATTTTGATATAGATTGCAGCTATCTTGTTGTATATTACTTCAGAAATTTTCAGACCAAGCATAAAAATAGTGTTGCGAAGGTATGTGGTATCATGGCACTGGGTCTTGGGGGAAAAAAACAGAATTTATGCTTAACTGATAAATTACTTTCTCTTACGGTGTATCCGGTCCACGGATTCATCTTTACTTGTGGGATATTCTCAATCCCTACAGGAAGTGGCAAAGAGAGCACACAGCAGAGCTGTCCATATAGCTCCCCTCAGGCTCCGCCCCCCCCAGTCATTCGACCGACGGTTAGGAGAAAAAGGAGAAACTATAGGGTGCAGTGGTGACTGTAGTTTTACAAAAATAAATTTGAACCTGACTTAATTGCCAGGGTGGGCCGTGGACTGGATACACCACAAGAGAAAGAAATTTATCAGGTAAGCATAAATTCTGTTTTCTCTTACATGGTGTATCCAGTCCACGGATTCATCCTTACTTGTGGGATACCAATACCAAAGCTTTAGGACACGGATGAAGGGAGGGAACAAGTCAGGTAACCTAAACGGAAGGCACCACTGCTTGCAAAACCTCTCTCCCAAAAATAGCCTCCGAAGAAGCAAAAGTATTGAATTTGTAAAATTTGGCAAATGTATGCAGTGAAGACCAAGTCGCTGCCTTACAATTCTGTTCAACAGAAGCCTCATTCTTGAAAGCCCATGTGGAAGCCACAGCTCTAGTGGAATGAGCTGTAACTCGTTCAGGAGGCTGCTGTCCAGCAGTCTCATAAGCCAATCGGATGATGCTTTTCAGCCAGAAGGAAAGAGAGGTAGCAGTGGCTTTCTGACCTCTCCTCTTACCAGAATAGACAACAAACAAGGATGATGTTTGTCTGAAATCTTTAGTCGCCTTTAAATAGAATTTTAAAGCACGAACCACATCAAGATTGTTTAACAGTCGTTCCTTCTTAGAAACTGGATTAAGGCACAGAGAAGGAACAATGATTTCCTGGTTAATATTCTTATTAGAAACCACTTTTGGAAGGAAACCAGGTTTGGTACGCAAAACAACCTTATCTGCATGGAACACCAGATAGGGTGAATTACACTGCAAAGCAAACAATTCAAAAACTCTTCGAGCAGAAGAAATAGCTACCAAAAACAAAACTTTCCAAGATTATAACTTAATATCTATGGAATGCAAAGGTTCAAACGGAACCCCTTGATGAACTGAAATAACTAAATTTAGACTCCATGGAGGAGCCACAGGTTTGTAGACAGGCTTGATTCTAACTAGGGCCTGTGCAAACGCCTGAATGTCTGGTACAGCTGCCAAACGCTTGTGTAACAGGATAGACAGAGCAGATATCTGTCCCTTTAAGGAACTAGCTGACAAACCTTTCTCCAATCCTTCTTGGAGAAAAGACAATATCCTTGGAATCCTAACCTTACTCCACG
Organism: Bombina bombina; assembly: GCF_027579735.1. NCBI lineage: Eukaryota > Metazoa > Chordata > Amphibia > Anura > Bombinatoridae > Bombina > Bombina bombina. The sequence continues at coordinate 1,379,610,484 of NC_069500.1, forward strand.
AGTAACCCTTGGATTCGCACCAACAAAAGATATTTCCGCCATATCTTATGGTAAATTTTCCTGGTGACAGGCTTTCTGGCCTGGATCAGAGTATCTATAACTGATTCAGAGAACCCACGCTTAGCTAGAATTAAGCATTCAATCTCCAAGCAGTCAGTTGCAGAGAAACTAGATTTGGATGCTTAAATGGACCTTGAATTAGAAGATCCTGCCTCGATGGCAGTTTCCATGGTGGAACCAATGACATGTCCACTAGGTCTGCATACCAAGTCCTGCGTGGCCACGCAGGTGCTATCAGAATTACCGAAGCCTTCTCCTGTTTGATTCTGGCTACTAGCCGAGGGAGAAGAGGAAACGGTGGAAAGACATAAGCTAGACTGAATGACCAAGGCGCTACTAAAGCATCTATCAATGCCGCCTCGGGATCCCTGGACCTGGATCCCTAAAGGAGAAGTTTGGTGTTCTGACGGGACGCCATCAGATCCAATACTGGAATGCCCCATAGCTGGGTCAGCTGAGCAAAAACCTCCGGGTGGAGTTCTCACTCCCCCGGATGGAAAGTCTGACGACTCAGAAAATCCGCCTCCCAGTTGTCTACTCCTGGGATGTGAATTGCAGATAGATGGCAGGAGTGATCCTCCGCCCATTTGATGATCTTGGTTACTTCCTTCATCGCTAGGGAACTCTTTGTTCCTCCCTGATGATTGATGTACGCTACAGTCGTGATGTTGTCCGACTGAAATCTGATGAATTTGGCCTCCGCTAGTTGAGGCCATGCCTGGAGCGTATTGAATATCGCTCTCAGTTCCAAAATATTTATCGGGAGAAGAAATTCTTCCCGAGACCATAGACCCTGAGCTTTCAGGGAGTCCCAGACCGCACCCCAGCCTAACAGACTGGCATCGGTCGTGACAATGATCCACTCCGGTCTGCGGAAGCTCATTCCCTGAGACAGGTGATCCTGAGACAACCACCAGAGAAGAGAGTCTCTGGTTTTCTGGTCCATTTGTATTTGAGGAGACAAATCTGCATAATCCCCATTCCACTGTTTGAGCATGCACAGTTGCAGTGGTCTTAGATGAATTCGGGCAAAAGGGACAACGTCCATTGCCGCAACCATTAAACCGATTACCTCCATGCACTGAGCCACAGAAGGCCGAGGAATGGAATGAAGAACTCGGCAAGTATTCAAAAGTTTTGACTTCCTGACCTCTGTCAGAAAGATTTTCATTTCTACCGAGTCTATTAGTGTTCCCAGGAAGGGAACCCTTGTGAGCGGGGACAGAGAATTTTTTTCGACGTTCACCTTCCACCCGTGAGACCTTAGAAAGGCCAGAACAATGTCCGTATGAGCCTTGGCTCTGTGAAAAGACGACGCCTGTATTAAGATGTCGTCTAGGTAAGGTGCTACTGCAATGCCCCCCGGTCGTAGTACCGCTAGAAGGGACCCTAGCACCTTTGTGAAAATTCTGGGAGCGGTGGCCAACCCGAAAGGAAGGACCACGAACTGGTAATGCGTGTCCAGAAAGGCGAACCTTAGGAACTGATGATAATCTTTGTGGATAGGAATATGTAGGTACGCATCCTTTAGATCCACGGTAGTCATATATTGACCTTCCTGGATCATCGGCAAGATTGTCCGAATGGTTTCCATTTTGAAAGATGGAATTTGTTTAGAATTTTTAGATCCAGGATGGGCCTGAAAGTTCCTTCCTTTTTGGGAACTACAAACAGGTTTGAGTAAAATCCCAGTCCTTGTTCTGCAATTGGAACTGGGTGTATCACCCCCATCTTTAGAAGATCTTCTACACAGCGTAAGAACGCCTGTTTCTTTGTCTGGTCTGAAGACAAACGAGAAATGTGGAACCTTCCCCTTGGGGGAGAGTCCTTGAATTCTAGAAGATACCCCTGAGCAACAATTTCTAATGCCCAGGGATCTGGAACATCTCTTGCCCAAGCCTGAGCAAAGAGAGAAAGTCTGCCCCCTACTAGATCCGGTCCCGGATCGGGGGCTACCCCTTCATGCTGTCTTTGTAGCAGGCGCAAGCTTCTTGGCCTGTTTACCCTTGTTCCAGCCCTGCAAGGGTTTCCAGGTTGCTTTGGGCTGTGAAGCGTTACCCTCCTGCTTTGCGGCAGCAGAGGTTTAAGCAGGTCCGCTCCTGAAGTTGCGAAAGGAGCGAAAATTAGCCTTGTTTTTGGCCTTAAACGGTCTATTCTGCGGGAGGGCATGGCCCTTCCCCCCAGTGATATCCGCGATAATTTCTTTCAACTCGGGACCAAAAAGGGTCTTTCCCTTGAAAGGAATGTTTAGTAACTTTGTTTTGGACGACACGTCAGCCGACCATGATTTGAGCCAAAGCGCTCTTCTCACCATAATGGCAAAACCTGAATTTTTCGCCGCTAACTTAAGTAATTGGAAAGCGGCATCAGTGATAAAAGAATTAGCCAGCTTTAGAGCATGAATTCTATCCATGACTTCATCATATGAAGTCTCCCTCTGGAGCGACTCCTCCAGCGCCTCAAACCAAAAAGCTGCTGCAGTAGTTACAGGAATAATGCAGGCAATTGGCTGAAGAAGGAAACCTTGCTGAACAAACATTTTCTTCAGCAAACCTTCCAATTTTTTATCCATAGGGTCTTTAAAAGCACAACTGTCTTCTATTGGTATAGTTGTACGCTTAGCAAGTGTTGAAACAGCTCCCTCTACCTTAGGGACCGTCTGCCACGCGTCCCGCCTGGGGTCATTTATGGGGAACATTTTCTTAAAGATAGGGGGGGAACAAAAGGTACACCTGGTCTCTCCCACTCCCTAGTCACAATATCCGCCACCCTCTTCGGGATTGGAAACGCATCAGTGTATACAGGGACCTCTAAAAACCTGTCCATTTTACACAATTTTTCTCAGACCACCATGGGGTCACAATCATCCAGCGTAGCTAAAACCTCCTTAAGCAGGACGCGGAGGTGTTCCAGCTTAAAGTTAGTTAGTTGTGGGGCCTTCCTAAGCCAAATTAGGTGTCTAAAATTATGCCAGGCGTATAAAACCCCAAAAAAGTGTTCCAAACATAATAAACACTTGTGCAAATAACAGATTATAGTAATAAAATAATCGATTTTCCCCATAACAGTGTCCACCAGTGATTTAAGCCCTTTAACCAAGCCATCCTTCTATACTGAGTCTCAGAATATGGCTTACCTTCCCACATGGGGATTTCTGTCAGTCTTCTAGCATTACCAAGTCTTGTTAGAAAAAAAGTGACTGAGCATACCTTAAGCAGTTAAGCCTGCAAACTGTTCCCCCCAACTGAAGTTCTCCGGTACTCAACAGTCCTGTGTGGGAACAGCAATGGATTTTAGTTACAACATGCTAAAATCTTTTTCCTCTCAGCAGAAATCTTCATCACTTTCTGCCTCAGAGTAAATAGTACAAACTGGCACTATTTTAAAATAACAAACTCTTGATTGAAGAAATAAAAACTACAAATCTAACACCACATTCACTTTACCCTCCCGTGGAGATGCTACTTGTTAGAGCGGCAAAGAGAATGACTGGAGGGGCGGAGCCTGAGGGGAGCTATATGGACAGCTCTGCTGTGTGCTCTTTTTGCCACTTCCTGTAGGGATTGAGAATATCCCACAAGTAAGGATGAATCCGTGGACTGGATACACCATGTAAGAGAAAGATATACTTTTTCTTCATGGGCCAAAGCCAGTGTTTTCTGCATAATCAACAGGTGTATAATAAAACAATACAATAACTATTATTGTGAATTTTAAATGAACAATAGGTTTTTTGATTCTAGCAATTTCAAAATGCACCTCTATTTCCCTGCCCCCATATCATGTGACAACCATCAGCAAATCAGATCAATTTGATAACAGTAGTAAATTGGAAAGTTGTATTTTTATAAACTGAATGCACTGTCTGAATCATAAAAGTTTAATTTCCCTTTAGTGACCCTTTAACACCTTTCTTTATATCAGAGTCCCTCCAGTAAAATGCAGTGCTCACCATTCATAACAAAAGATGAGTTAACATTCAGGTTGTTTGTACAACTGCTACACATACTGCTGTATGCACACTGCTCAGGTTTGATAAACCCCAGAGCCCAGATGCACAGGAAAAGGCCCTAACAAGCCAGATCCCATTCCACTCTAAGGGGCCGATTTATCAACCTCTGCGGCACACAGTCGTGAAAAAGAGAGAGAGGTCTGCAACAAAATACCTGGCAGTCAAATGTTTAAAGCAATTACATTATTGCACAAAACTGCAGAATAGACACAGTAAAGAGACAAATAGTTCAATCCCCTGCGCCCTAAATAAAACATGGACACAGAGTGAACACGCTGACCCCAAATCCAGCATTTTATAGCACACGGAATGAATGTTGCAATCAGTGTGTGCCCAGCCTTTCAGCTCCTTGCCAGGACATGCTCATGTCAAGCAGTTTTCATTACAGATGTTGGCTCAATTTATCACAAAGAAAGTAGGCCATATCTTGTTCCAATATCCATATTTAGCTGGAACTTTCTTGCCAAAAGCTTTTTGGTTGAATCCCAGGTCCGGGGAGATTAATAGCATGAAGATTTACTACTGAAAACTATCTTACCTTACGTCACCCAATGTGCCACTGGTAACAGCGGGACTGTGTGCAGTCCTCAGTCCTCCCAACGTACCCCATATACATACATAACATCACGCCTCTGGCCCTGCAACCCTTCTGTCAGCTACACACACACATATACATCAGACACCTGTCCCTGCAGCCCCCCTGTTAGCTACACAAACACTGGATCAGACCTATGGTCCTGCAGCCCCTCTGTCAGCTACCTAACATACATCAGATCAGACCTATGGCCCTGCAGCCCCTCTGTCAGCTACATACACATACATCAGATCAGACCTATGGTCCTACAGCCCCTCTGTCAGCTACCAAACATACATCAGATCAGACCTATGGCCCTGCAGCCCCTCTGTCAGCTACCAAATATACATCAGATCAGACCTATGGTCCTGCAGCCCCTGTGTCAGCTACATACACATACATCAGATCAGACCTATGGCCCTGCAGCCCCTCTGTCAACCACATACACACATCAGATCAGACCTCTGGGCCTGCAGCCCCTCTTTCAGTTACATACACACATCAGATCAGACCTATGGCCCTGCAGCCCCTCTGTCAACCACATACACACATCAGATCAGACCTCTGGGCCTACAGCCCCTCTGTCAGCTACATACACACATCAGATCAGACTTCTGGGCCTACAGCCCCTCTGTCAGCTACATACACACATCAGATCAGACCTCTGGGCCTACAGCCCCTCTGTCAGTTACATACACACATCAGACAAGACCTCTGGGTCTACAGCCCCTCTGTCAGTTACATACACACATCAGACAAGACCTCTGGGCCTACAGCCCCTCTCTCAGTTACATACACACATCAGATCAGACCTCTGGGCCTACAGCCCCTCTGTCAGTTACATACACACATCAGATCAGACCTCTGGGTCTACAGCCCCTCTGTCAGTTACATACACACATCAGACCAGACCTCTGGGACTACAGCCCCTCTGTCAGTTACATACACACATCAGATCAAACCTCTGGGCCTACAGCCCCTCTGCCAGCTACATACACACATCAGATCCGATACCTGGCCCTGCAGCCCCTTGTCAGTTACATACACATATCATCAGATTCCTGGCCCTGCAGCCCCCTGTCAGCTACACACATCAGATCAAATACCTGGCCCTGCAGCCCCCTCAGCTACATACACACATCAGATCAGACCTTTGGGCCTACAGTCTCTCTTTTAGCTACATACACACATCAATTCAGACCTCTGGGCCTGCAGGTCCCCTGTCAGCTAAACACACATCAGATCAGATACCTCGTCCTGCAGCCCCCTGTCAGCTACACACACATCAGATCAGATATCTCGTCCTGCAGCCCCCTATCAGCTACACACACATCAGATCAGATACCTGGCCCTGCAGCCACCTGCTAGCTACACACGCACACACACATCAGATCAGATACTTGGCCCTGGAGCCCCCTGTCAGCTACACACACATCAGATCAAATACCTGGTCCTGCAGCCCCATCAGCTACATACACACGTCAGATTTGGCGCAGCAGCCCCACTATCAACTACATAATCAGATACTTCTACCTGGTCTATGGTCAGGTACATGTGTAAATAAAGATGAACAGTCCAGCACAGCAGCCCACTGCACGCCAACCAGGTCTCTACCACCAAGACCAGATAATATCCAGAAATCCAAAAGAGGAAGGCAGCTTATCCCACTATTGCTGCCTTCCTCTTTTGGATTTCTACGGTCAGGCACATGCCCACAACCGACCTCCGATCTTAGACCCCTGGCTCTGAAGTCCCTCTCTCAGCCCTTTACTTAATGGGCCACAAGACTGCTATCTACTGTCTTGTCTCCCCTGTGCATGGCATAGCGTCTCTTAAGCATGAGCATGACAGTTCTATCTAGGTGAGTGAATGGGAGGATAGTGCTGAATTTGGCTACAGTGCAGCCAGACAGACAGATCTGACAATCACGGCACAAAAGCTGTGTCATCCCTCTGTGAAGCAGTCCCAGTAACATCACCTCCCAATCACTTACTGTAACTTACTGACTCCTAAACTATACGATAAACTTAGTGATGCACCGAAATGGAAATTCTGGACCGAAACCGAATCCGAAAATCCGGGATGCACTTGGCCGAAAACCGAAACTGATACCGAAAATGTATTTTTTCAAATTATTTTCAAATTATTTTTTTTTAGTTTTTTTTTTGCATAATTAGAGCCAATAAAAAAAAGCCCACACTTTTATTGAAAGTAACACACTAAAATTGGACAAAAATATCTTAAAACAATAATATGCTACACAATAATTTTACCAAGAAAAAAAAAAAAAAACAGGCAAAAAATGCCAAAATGTTTCTGCGACCAAAAATTTGGTGCATCCCTACTTAAAACAATTATAAATATCAATATACTGTATTATTCTTCATTTAGTTCTATATAACAGAATAATATTTAACAGTTTTTTTTTACCAATTATCCAAATAAACTATAGACCTAGAAAACTCATTATATTCAGAACAGTAAGTCAAGTAATAAACTTAAACAGCAGCTCTAGGCTAGCATCAAATTTGAAACATGCTACACAATAATTTTACTGAAAATAACAGGCAAAAAAAACGAAAAACGAAATAGCCAAAAATGCCATTTTCGTTCGAAACTTTCTGCGGCCGAAATTTCGGTGCATCCCTAGATAAACTGGCAATTAAATGTTTGCTTTGCTTTTTCTAACACATTTTTGCAAAAGCTTTTACAAAAATACAATTACTTTGAAAAGGCATCTACAGAAATACAACTGCTCATCCTTCTAGATAATATAAAGATAACTTTAGTTTGACATTAAATACAAATGGTTCTAACACCTGGGCACCTAAATGTTTGTATGATCCTGCTGTGAATTGTTATTTGTATGCTTTTAGTATCTTACAGGCCACCAACAGAGCTGTGGGATTGTTTTCATCATCCAATGAGCATCAAGTTATACACAAATTATAAATAAAATTAAAAAAAAAAAATCGGTCTCCTAGAGCAGAGCTCGACAAATCCAGGAGCCAGAGAGCCACTGGCTCCTAACTTTTTTGCTTATTCTACATAAATCTATATACAAATACCACTGTCTGGCTCCTAAATATTCTTGCTGGCTCCTAAATTTAAACAGATTTGTCGACAAAATTAAACTTTCATGATACAGATAGATCATAAATGCTAATTCTGTACAATATTAATTAATGTACAGAATTAGCATTCATTATCTATCTGTATCATGAAAGTTTCATTTTGTCTTTAGTGTCTCTTTAAATTGTTATCCCAATTTCATGGAAGAAGTTGCTAACGGTTACTCAAAATTCTGTAAGATGTATTTAATAAGCTTTGCAAATGGGTGGCTGTAAAATGAACCTGTTCTCTGTATTCACATTTAATATTTCAATCCCTTGACGTCAGTTATGCAGCAAACATTTACAGACATGAAGCACATCGAATGCACAGTACACAGGTTCTCAGATACTTGAGGGGAGTATGAAAGGCTCACTTGACACGTTAAACTGCTGACCTTATATAGCATGAAAAATAAAATAAAGGGCACATTCAGCAAACCCAGTAAATATTTCATAAGTAGCTGTGGCTTCAACTCCTTCTATTTCACCTTTGTGTGGTTGAATGGACCTTTTTATGTACAATAAATGTGTTTAGTTTTAAACAGCAGCAATATTATCCACTAAATAACAAACGTCAGTTGCAAAAAAAAAAAGGCAAGCAGTTTTTATATTATTTTCATAAATGTTGACACTAATAGAGAGTTTATTAAAACCAGGAAGACACTGACCTAGATTCAATCATGAAACTAATATCGTGAAAGAAAAGAAACACTTTCCAATTACCGTCTACTACCAAATGTTCTTCATTCTCTTGGTATTCTTTGTTGAAAGAGCAGCAATGCACTGCTGGGAGCTAGCTGAACACACCAGGTGAGTCAATAACAAGAGGTATATAATTTTAAACACCAATTAGCAGCTATATCCCAGGAGCGCATTGCTGCTCCTGAGTATACACAAAGAAAGTTAGATAATAGAAGTACATTTAAAAGTTGTTTAAAATGTCGCGCTCAATCTGAATCACAAAAGATCATTATGGGGATTTATGCCCCTTTAAGCTGCATTATAATCATTGAAGCTGCACCTTTCTCATATCCTTCCTGGTGCATAAAAAAGATCCATTGTGAAGGATACAGGTAACACAAAAATGCCTTAAAAACCTTTAGGAACAAAATGAAACCATTAAGAAAACTACATCCATAAAACAGTATGTGAAAAACACAGAGCACTCCTCTAGAACGCCCCAGAACAATCACAGCCAGTACAGTTTCTTTCATGATTTAGGTAGAACGTACCATGTTAAACAACTTTCCACTTTACTTCTGTTATCAAATTTGTTTAATTCTCTTGGCATCATTTGTTGAAGGAGCAGCAATGCACTACTGGTTTATAACTGAACATGTGTGTGAGCCAATGACAATCAGTATATATATGCAGCCACCAATTAGCAGCTAGAACCCAGGTTCTTTGCTGCTCCTGGGCTTACCTAGATAAACCTTTCAGCAAAGGATAACAAGAGAAGGAAGCAAATTAAATAATAGAAGTAAATTGGAATGTTGTATTCTCTGTCTAAATCATGAATGTCTAATTATGACTTTACTGTCCCTTTAACCTAAAAAACAGATAGAGAGAAATTTACAAATGTTGCGATTCTAATTGTTGCGCTGTTGCTCGCGGCTCTCGTTCGATGTGCGACATATATTGAGTACTGGTCACCTCGCTGCTATAGATGTAAATCACAGTGATACCAACTAGCTGGATACGATAGGCAAAGAGACGATGCTCCTCGGCTACAGCATGAATCTAGTCCGGTAAGTGGTTAAATAATCTAATAGCAAAGCCAAAGAATTAGGAGCCAGGAATATTTGGGCTGCTACATGATCTAAAACATTAATATTACAAATATTACATTACAAGGAGAAAGAGATAGGTAAATGTTTGTTTTCTTCCATGACAGTACAGTTAAAGTGAATGTAAAGCTTAATCAATTAGTGCCCAGTTTTTAAAAATACTATTAAAAAACATAAATTATGCTTACCTGATCATTTTATTTTCTTCAGATGGAAAGAGTCCACAGCTGCATTCATTACTTTTGGGAAATAAGAACCTGGCCACCAGGAGGAGGCAAAGACACCCCAGCCAAAGGCTTAAATACTCCTTCCACTCCCCTCATCCCCCAGTCATTCTGCCGAGGAACAAGGAACAGTAGAAGAAATATCAGGGTGAAAAGGTGCCAGAAGAACAAAAAACAGACACCCCTCAGAAAAAATACGGGTGGGGAGCTGTGGACTCTTTCCATATGAAGAAAAGAAAATTATCAAGTAAGCATAATTTATGTTTTTCTTCATAAATAGAAAGAAGAAGAAAGCAGGCAGCGAAACTTGTCAACGCTGATTGCTTGTGGAGCTGTTAATATGAGTCCGCATGTTTTTCCAGAAAGACTCTCCCTGCATCTCCGGACTCTAACTTTCATCCATGCTTTCAATGAAAGGCTGACAGGACTACTTGAAACTCCAATCCCATGCCGATGAGTACTACCCTCCATAAGAGACTGATCTAAAACTTCTGACACTTCTCTGCCAACCTCCTGGGACAAAAGGCAAAGAATGACTGGGGAATGAGGAAGTGGGGGAGGTATTTAAGCCTTTGGCTGGGGTGTCTTTGCCTCCTCCTGGTGGCCAGGTTCTGAATTTCCCACAAGTAATGAATGCAGCTGTGGACTCTTTCCATTTATGAAGAAAGCAGGGGCACTTTCATTGATGAAACATTACATTGCACCGTATCTGTAGAAATTAGGGTTGGACCGATACCATTTTTTTTAAGACCGAGTACAAGTACCGATACTTTTTTTTCAAATACTCACCGATACCAATTACCAAACACTATTTTTATGTCATATGACAGTTTACTAAGCACAATACAGGCTGATTTAAGATCGCTTCTTTATAACTATGAACTATAACGCAAAAGACATTTTGAAACAATTAAACAGTTTTATTTGATTGTTGTCACAAAGTCCACAGAACATGTTTATAAATAAAAATATTACAATAAAATATATTAATAACAATAAATAAAAGTTGCAGCAGTTGGGGCTGGAAAGCTACAATTTAAAGGGGGGATTACTGGATGCAATTGGGTTGTAGGATCCCTATATAACATCAATCTGACATTTGTATTTAAAGGGCCACTGTAAGTAAATATTTTCTATGCCTGTTACTAACTAACTACCCCAAATACGCTTTTTATCAATAGCCTTTCATTAACATATCTCTACCGTATATCAGAAATCTTGTCTGCAAATTTAATTGTTTTCCAAACCCACTCCGTGGGTATCCTTTGCTCTGTACCAATCCGTTTACAATACCTAGGTTTCAAAATGGCGCTTTAAACACAAAGTTATTGGTTTAAGTATTTTGAACACTCAGTGCTGAAAATAGTGGGCAGGATAACGTGACATCATCAGCGAATAAAAGATATAACTTTTAGAACGTTACGAAACTTCGTTTTGGAGAAAATATAGGTCAGTAGGTTTTAATTAATGTTTATTAACTTTAATATGTTAGTTGTTTAGCTTAAAAATTATAACAGAAAGTAATCCTTTAATACAAAGTAATATAATTTAATTCTGAAAAAAACATTGGGGAAGGAGTGTCCCAGTAATCCCCTTTGAGAAAAATGTGGCATTTGCATTCTACTGACTCAACAGAAAATAGGGCCGGTCTTAATACGTTTCCAGGGCTGCTTTTTATTCCCAGTATGTTCTGAGCACAATTGTGCAAGATGAGAACTAGCAGTATAACAGGCAATCTAGCAATTAGAGTAATTTTTCAAAAGCAAGTTCTTATTAAGGAACAGAAGCATCTCTGCATGTTCAGCTATAAGTCTGTTTCTGTTATCAGTAAGTTCTTATTAAGGAACAGAAGCATCTCTGCATGCTCAGCTATAAGTCTGTTTCTGCTATCAGTAAGTTCTTATTACGGAACAGAAGCATCTCTGCATGTTCAGCTATAAGTCTGTTTCTGCTATCAGTAAGTTCTTATTAAGGAACAGAAGCATCTCTGCATGTTCAGCTATAAGTCTGTTTCTGCTATCAGTAAGTTCTTATTAAGGAACAGAAGCATCTCTGCATGTTCAGCTATAAGTCTGTTTCTGTTATCAGTAAGTTCTTATTAAGGAACAGAAGCATCTCTGCATGTTCAGCTATAAGTCTGTTTCTGCTATCAGTAAGTTCTTATTAAGGAACAGAAGCATCTCTGCATGTTCAGCTATAAGTCTGTTTCTGCTATCAGTAAGTTCTTATTAAAGAACAGAAGCATCTCTGCATGTTCAGCTATAAGTCTGTTTCTGCTATCAGTAAGTTCTTATTAAGGAACAGAAGCATCTCTGCATGTTCAGCTATAAGTCTGTTTCTGCTATCAGTAAGTTCTTATTAAGGAACAGAAGCATCTCTGCATGTTCAGCTATAAGTCTGCTTCTGCTATCAGTAAGTTCTTATTAAGGAACAGAAGCATCTCTGCATGTTCAGCTATAAGTCTGTTTCTGCTATCAGTAAGTTCTTATTAAAGAACAGAAGCATCTCTGCATGTTCAGCTATAAGTCTGTTTCTGCTATCAGTAAGTTCTTATTAAAGAACAGAAGCATCTCTGCATGTTCAGCTATAAGTCTGTTTCTGCTATCAGTAAGTTCTTATTAAGGAACAGAAGCATCTCTGCATGTTCAGCTATAAGTCTGTTTCTGCTATCAGTAAGTTCTTATTAAAGAACAGAAGCATCTCTGCATGTTCAGCTATAAGTCTGTTTCTGCTATCAGTAAGTTCTTATTAAAGAACAGAAGCATCTCTGCATGTTCAGCTATAAGTCTGTTTCTGCTATCAGTAAGTTCTTATTAAGGAACAGAAGCATCTCTGCATGTTCAGCTATAAGTCTGTTTCTGCTATCAGTAAGTTCTTATTAAGGAACAGAAGCATCTCTGCATGTTCAGCTATAAGTCTGTTTCTGCTATCAGTAAGTTCTTATTAAGGAACAGAAGCATCTCTGCATGTTCAGCTATAAGTCTGTTTCTGTTATCAGTAAGTTCTTATTAAGGAACAGAAGCATCTCTGCATGTTCAGCTATAAGTCTGTTTCTGCTATCAGTAAGTTCTTATTAAGGAACAGAAGCATCTCTGCATGTTCAGCTATAAGTCTGTTTCTGCTATCAGTAAGTTCTTATTAAAGAACAGAAGCATCTCTGCATGTTCAGCTATAAGTCTGTTTCTGCTATCAGTAAGTTCTTATTAAAGAACAGAAGCATCTCTGCATGTTCAGCTATAAGTCTGTTTCTGCTATCAGTAAGTTCTTATTAAGGAACAGAAGCATCTCTGCATGTTCAGCTATAAGTCTGTTTCTGCTATCAGTAAGTTCTTATTAAGGAACAGAAGCATCTCTGCATGTTCAGCTATAAGTCTGTTTCTGCTATCAGTAAGTTCTTATTAAGGAACAGAAGCATCTCTGCATGTTCAGCTATAAGTCTGTTTCTGCTATCAGTAAGTTCTTATTAAAGAACAGAAGCATCTCTGCATGTTCACCTATAAGTCTGTTTCTGCTATCAGTAAGTTCTTATTAAAGAACAGAAGCATCTCTGCATGTTCAGCTATAAGTCTGTTTCTGCTATCAGTAAGTTCTTATTAAGGAACAGAAGCATCTCTGCATGTTCAGCTATAAGTCTGTTTCTGCTATCAGTAAGTTCTTATTAAGGAACAGAAGCATCTCTGCATGTTCAGCTATAAGTCTGTTTCTGCTATTAGTAAGTTCTTATTAAGGAACAGAAGCATCTCTGCATGTTCAGCTATAAGTCTGTTTCTGCTATCAGTAAGTTCTTATTAAGGAACAGAAGCATCTCTGCATGTTCAGCTATAAGTCTGTTTCTGCTATCAGTAAGTTCTTATTAAGGAACAGAAGCATCTCTGCATGTTCAGCTATAAGTCTGTTTCTGCTATCAGTAAGTTCTTATTAAGGAACAGAAGCATCTCTGCATGTTCAGCTATAAGTCTGTTTCTGCTATCAGTAAGTTCTTATTAAGGAACAGAAGCATCTCTGCATGTTCAGCTATAAGTCTGTTTCTGTTATCAGTAAGTTCTTATTAAGGAACAGAAGCATCTCTGCATGTTCAGCTATAAGTCTGTTTCTGTTATCAGTAAGTTCTTATTAAGGAACAGAAGCATCTCTGCATGTTCAGCTATAAGTCTGTTTCTGCTATCAGTAAGTTCTTATTAAAGAACAGAAGCATCTCTGCATGTTCAGCTATAAGTCTGTTTCTGCTATCAGTAAGTTCTTATTAAAGAACAGAAGCATCTCTGCATGTTCAGCTATAAGTCTGTTTCTGCTATCAGTAAGTTCTTATTAAGGAACAGAAGCATCTCTGCATGTTCAGCTATAAGTCTGTTTCTGCTATCAGTAAGTTCTTATTAAGGAACAGAAGCATCTCTGCATGTTCAGCTATAAGTCTGTTTCTGCTATCAGTAAGTTCTTATTAATGTCAGAGTATATGAATATTATGATGAATATTACATATGTGTACATATATATATATATATATATATATATATGTATATTTTATACACTGTATATGTTAGATGAGAACTCAGGATTAATTAAACATGAGTTTGTTGAACACAGCTTCTAATACACGTCTATCAGGATTGACGATCAGTAGAGCCTTTTTGAAACACAAACATTTCTTTTCTAAAGGAAATAGCTCAGTGACCCTATTCATTTGACTATATATGCAGATTTTTATAACCTCAGAACATTTGGTGAGGTGAGAAAAGAATGTGTTCAAGGACCCCTTTGGAATTTGACACGTGTGATACAACAGTTCTATCTCACTGAATCTCTATTTGAAGACTTACTGCAAAAACCCCTCTTGGGGGAAGGTGACACAAATAAAATCAAATACTCATCTGCACTGCTGGCTAAACAGGAAATATGCTGTTTTAAAGACTCTTACAACTCCTCATGGATTGACCCCATGTGATCTACATAGACAGGATTCACTTGGAATACAGTACAATACTGAATTAAAAATAAGCTATTATTCACATAGAAATGCCAGAATACTGATAAAATTATAATGCATTTTAAGCTAATAATTAGCAGTGTTAAATTACCTTAATATAATAAAATGTTAATAATATAACATATTTGGTATCAGAATAATCAGAAAAAATAACCTAATATTAACCATCTGTAATTGGGGTTATATATGATTAATGCAGAGAGTGTGATCTGATTAAATAACCATTTTATAAAAAAAAAATTAACTTGCTTAAAAATGTCAGAAATGCTGTATTGTATTGCTATGTTGTACTGTATGCTGCCACCTGGTGTTATGTTGCGAGAACTACAGCCAGAAGGTTCTTTCTGGCTGTTAAAAATGAAATTTCCAAGGGCCAATCCGATTTAGACTTCCCAGATAACCAATGGGAAGGTCAGCTCCCGTAGTGCCACCCACATGATGTCATCAATGATTATATAATGGGAGTGTTGAATGCACAAGGGAGAGTTGTCTGTAACTTGTTGAAAATTAGTGATCTGATTTTGGCTGCGATATACCTGAAAAAAAAAAAAAGTTCACTTCAGCAAGGAGCTTAAAACTTATCCTTGATTTGTGCAAAAACCTTCTTTCAAATGAGATGACCTAAAGACCGCTACGAATTGGTTCAAAATTGGTGAAGTATATTGTATTTTAAATTGGTAGTTATAAGCCTAGGTTTTGTTCAAATCTGTGTCTGAATTGGCTAAGTAACTCATCTATACAAGTTCTGATATTGTCGGTTAATTTTGTATTAGGATAAATTGCAGTTAAATAGCAGAATATATATTTTATCCTATTGTTTTATAAACACTGTTTAGAATTGTATTGTTTGGATGTTAAAGGTTTTTAGTCCCATTGTGTTAAATAAATAAGGCTGAATTGTGAAGATATATTGTTCTGGGTTTTGTAAGAAGAATAGCATATCTTAAGAGTTGGTTCTAACGCATATAAACTTTTATTTAGTTTCCTTTTATTGCAAATATAGTTCAATATGTTTATGGATATTAACTAAATAAAAGAATTCAGATATTTATATTAATTGTATGGTCTAGTAGATGCATGGTTAATTAGGGTTTCTATTTCTTTGTATTGTGTTTATAACCCTGCCATAAACTTATATATATTATTTGGATAGCACTGCTAAGATTTTCATAAATATACTGACATAATAATTGGAGGCACTTTTTCTGAGATTTATTAATATTCCATCATAATTGATATAATATATTTGTAAGTAAATAGAAATTATTATAAAGGAGAAAAAAAAAAAAATTCATATTTCGATATTAATATTTTGAAGATATAATTTTTTTTGAAAAGTTGAAATATTAATTTTCATATTTCGAGATTGACATTAATATCTTGAAATATTATTAAAGATTAATTTTGAAAAATTAATAAAAATATTAATTTTTCATATTTCAAAATTAATCAAAAATATTGATTTTTCATATTTTCAAAGTTAATCAAAAATATTAATTTCTCATATTTTGGAATATTAATTTTTCATATTTCAAAATTAATAATATTTTTTTGAAATATAAAATTTTTCCTTCTCTCTTTTTATTGGCAAAAATTGTATTAGCGTTTTAGTTTAACTAAGTACTAAACCAATATAATAATGTCTGTAGCCAGAAGTGACTCATTTAATTCTATACATAGCAATGAAATTGGTCCCATAACCATACCTATTACTAAAGGTCAGGTCCTTAAGAAAGATATCTTAAGTTACCTTAAAGGGAAGTTTAATATTGCGGGTGAATTAAATGATTTTATGGATATGCTTGAAACTAGGGCTAAAAATATTACCGTTAATAATAATATGTGGAATGAAGAGAATGAATTCTTCCAGGAATTATTAATGATTAATCAATGCGAAGCTCCCAAAAAGCGAGACGAACTAATACTAAAATCCTGGCCCCTTTTAATATGCATAATTGACGAAATGTCGTTTTGTGTCACAGACAAACGATTGCAAATACAGGAGCTAGAAAATAGTATTCGTTCCTCGCGCAGACGCGAAGAGGGTTTAAAAATAGCCAAAAATAAAATGGATGAATTTGCCCAAAACCTAGCCACCTTAGATAAGCACAATATGGACTTAATCGCGCAGATACAAGATTTAAATAAACAGCTTGCGCAAAGCCAGAGAGAACTAAGCGATTTAAAAAGGTCATATCGCCATAATGAAAACCCCTATATTAGCAATGAGAATAATACAGATAATGCTAACTCCTTTAGCGAACGCGTCAGGGACGAGGTACGAAAATATATAGAACAACATAGACAAATGACCCCTAACGGGTCAGAAGTAGATTTCCCAAATAGACAATCCCCTCAGGATGTAAATCCAGAGGACAGCTGTAGCGCAGCTGATGCGGGGGAGGGAAACTCTAACAGAGAGTCCCAAAATAAGTCTGATAAAGTCTATGATTCCCATAAAATAATCACCTTCGTACAACGCGCAGTACCTATATTCTCCAATAAGGGAACAACATCTGTAATTGATCATTTACAGGCTTTTGAAAATGCGTTAGCTATAATGAATGTTACAAGTGAGAAATTGAAAATTGAATTTCTACCTTGGGTATTTGACAGTAAGCATCACAAATTCTTTGCCTCACTAAAGGATATGAATATTCATTCCTGGAATGGGGTAAAACGACAATGCAGAAAAGAATTCGGGCAATATTGCACTAAAACTGCCGCGAAGATAGCGGTATATGGTTTAAAGTGTCGTGCGAATCAGAGTCCAATCGAATTCCTTTCTGTATTGAAAAATGCGTACAGTATGGCTGAAGATAATCCCAAATTTGACGGCTCAGAATTTGTAAATTTATTTTTTGAAGCACTGCCTACACCCATCAAAATTAACTTAGCTAGAGATTTTGATGAGGACTGCTCATTGGAATGGCTGATCAAAGAGAGTACAAAATTATACTCTATTCAGCAGTCCAGTGAGCAGGGGGTTAAAAAGGAATCAAAACCCAGAATTGTAGCAGAAACTAGGGTGTCACCTAAACCCCTCAATGTGGAGTCTAACAAGAGAACTTATGCAGAGGTGGCCAGTCAAAACAGGCCATCTCCACAGAGGTTTAATTCTGCCCCTCCCCCTACACAGGTTGAGGCGCAGGGAGACTATAACCAAAGTGGGGGACATAATCAGGTGAATAATTACTCACAAAGAGAATACTCACCGAATAATTGGTATCCGCGCAAGGGTAGATACAATAGACGGCGAAGATATTCTCAGGGTAACCAGACACCCCAGGTATATAATGCTCCCCAAAGTACTAATGCTGAACAAGCTGAACCCCAGGGGCAACCACGCCAAAATAGAAATAGTGGCCCTGATTCTGAGGGAACCCAATGGTCCAGGAATCAGTACAATGGGGCACCAAGAGATAGGCCCAGGGGTAGAGGTAATTTGTACAATCAGGTAGATATGCTGTTTACCCAATTAAATCGGTTGAGTGAACAAATCGCTAATATGAGTCAAAAATCTACGGCTCAGCAACCGAACAATACTTTTTTAGGGGTACAGCCAGTGGTCAGCAGTGGACCACAGGCACAGTCATAAATACTGCAGTATCACCTGAAGGGGAGGGGAGAGATATACAAAATGTAGTAATAAATATCAATGATACTAATTATGTTATCTCCCCACAGACCGGAAACGGACAAATTAGCTGTGACAATGAGCGACATCAGCCGGAAAAAGTTAACAAATCTCTTCCTTTGCAGCTCTCTCTTAACCTTGTTTCCACAGATGCAGTACAAAAGAATCCAGCCGACCCTGTCATAGAGGAAACAGGTAGGTATGAAGCTTCTTCTGCATCGGAAAGCATGGCAAACTCAGGTAATACGTGGCGAAGCCCACAAATGTACGAGAATGCAAATTTTATGTGTGAAATGATAGAAACTGCAGGAAGATATTATGTACTAGTTGAGCTGCAAGATTCAGTCTCCAACCCTATCAGGGGATTAATTGACACTGGGTCACAGGCAACTATCCTATCCCACAGATACTACACACAGCTAAATGAGCTAACACCCCACAAACCTAAAATAAAAGAATTTGACGGTTCTCTAATAGGTGTTGGGGGTGACTCCCTAAAAGTTTACGGTACTGCCTGGTTAAAATTTAAATTGGGGAACAGGGTCATAAGACACCCTGTCATTATAGTGGATCTGCCAACTGATCGTTTAATTATTGGTAGTGATCTCCTGAAACGATTAAGCACCATAATTGATTGCATAAATAATGTAATTTGGTCGCAAGTTAAACGGCCTATCAATTATGAAAAATCTGGTATATCTCACGCCCGACATAGCTGTCACGTGGTGGAAGAGAAACCAGATGCTGTGGAGATTCATTTCAGGAATAACTCTGCACCTGAAATCACTATTCTACAAATAGACGATCAGACTCCTTTTAGTGGCTCTGATGGTAATACTTTTAAAATTTCGCCTGGAAAGATAGCGAATATTTCCCTAGATGGCGATGTATTAACCATATCACTCCACAAGGGGGATCATAAAATCCCTAAGGGGGGAGGCCACACTCAATACCTCACAGGGATTGAGAGAGTTAAAGAGGATCTATTTATCCCTATACAAGTGCATGACCTTGGTAAAACCGAGTATGCTAAAATAAACTTAAAACAGGAAGCTAGCTATATAAGCGAAGGTTTATTAGCGCAGATAGCTGAACCTAAAGTGGTTAAATATCTTTCTCCCCAAGACCACAGTGTCAGCAACCTGGATGACAGGTCTGAAAGCTATAACATCACCGCTAAGTGCTTATTATCTATCTCTATAGGAAATAAGTCAGTGAAGCACCTGTTTTTAGTTTTAAATACTCCCCATAATCAAATATACATTGGCAATGATATCTTACATAGATATGCCATACAAATAGATTTGATTAATTCTTGCCTCTGGAGCAGGTTAAAGGGGGACCCTGAAGTATTTCAGGATGAAAATGCAGCCCTGAAATCAAACCAGCAATTGCCATATGCTGTGAATATGCAGGTATCTAGCGATGTCATAATTCCTGCTGGGGCTGATAAATTTCTTTTACCCTTACAGGTAAAGAGAGGTCAGAAATTAAAAACTTCTGAAACACTGATTTGCCTCTCCCATAGAATACAAAATCTGGGTGTCTCAGTAACCTACACTCCTATGGTGAATATTGGAACTGTTCCAATAAATATTATTGTGCATAACATGACCCCACAGGATATAACATTATCCAAGGGAACTACCATAGGATATGCACTGGAATCAAGTTATTACACTTTTGGATTCCAGAATAATGTAATTGGGCTAATACCTGAAGGATACCTAACTGAAGAACAATTAATAGAACAATCCTTTGCATCTATGCCAGAGGGTCTATTTAATATTCAGTCTATTTATCCCTTCAGCTCAGAGGAAGGCATCTGTAAAATTGAAGAAGCCTCTCTAGTGTTTGATCAGCCAATCAAACAGCAAGATTACCCCAATACCCAGAGTCATGGGAGCAATGTAAATTATAATCAAGGGGATCTCACCTCTAGACTGGAAGAAGCCTATGAAATAGGACAGCCTGAAATCTTTCCAGGATTTCAGCAAATAGTCGAAGAGCAAATATCCTTAGCTAATGGCTGTTCCAGCGATGATGAACGCCAACAGCTGCGAGAACTCCTGATGGAGTACAAGGATATTTTTGCTAAGGATTCTTATGACTGTGGTACTACAGACTTGCACATTGCAAGAATACAAACAGATCCCGATGCACCACCTGTATTTGTCAAACAATACAGACTTCCCTTAGCCTCATATGATTCTCTTGCAGAGATCATAAGGAATTTGGAAGGAAGAGGTATTATCAGACAGGTGCACAGCTCTTATAATAATCCTATTCTAGGTGTCCTTAAGCCCAATGGACAATGGCGTTTGTGTGCTGACTTAAGACAGCTAAACAAACGAGTATACATGTCTGGCTGGCCTGTACCATACATTGACCAGTGCCTAGCACAAATGCAGGGATCCAAAATATTCACTGCCATTGATTGTGCACAGGGATATTGGACCATAAAGGTACATGAAGAGGACCAATATAAGCTAGCATTCTCCTTCCAAAAGGTTCAGTATGCATTCCAGAGACTTCCATTTGGATACATAAATTCTGGACATGAATTTGCTGTATTCATGCATAAGGCTATGCCTGACGCACTGGAAAGGGGGACCTTATCTTATGTTGATGATGTTTTAATCAAAAGCACAGACTTTGAAAAACACATCGCAGAGCTTAAACACGTCCTCAGCCAACTTAAAAGGGCAGGTGTCAAATTATCCCTGCAAAAAGCTCAATGGTGCCGCACTCGTGTAAACTTCTTGGGACATGAAGTTACTTCTGACGGATTAAATCCCCAGAAGAAAAAGGTAGAAGCGATAGTGAATTCTAAAAACCCAACTAACTTAAAGGAATTGAGATCATTCCTGGGTATGACAAATTATTCTCGCAAATTCATTGATAATTATGCGGAATTAACTAAACCACTACTACTTCTTCTGAAGAAAGATGTGAAATGGCACTGGAGTGAGTCTCAAGAGACAGCCATCAGAGAGCTGAAGAGAAAACTCACTCAAGCACCTTGCTTAGTGTACCCTGAAGGTGGTAAACCTTTCTACTTAGAAACAGGGTACACAGATGTAAGCATGAGTGCTGTGTTATACCAAAAGCATGATAATTTGAACAAAGCCATTGCTTATGCGAGCAAAAATCTATCCCCAGTAGAAATAAAGTTTAACGATTGCGAAAAAGCCCTCTTATCTACTGTATGGGCTCTACAAAATTTCCGCAGCTATATACAGGGCGAGAAAATTATTGTAGAAACGGCCCACCAGCCTTTGCTATATTTGCAAAGTGAGAGAATAAGAGATGGGAATTTGTCTAATAGCCGCATAACAGCGTGGACTCTTTCCTTACAAGGCTGGCCCTTAGAAATTCGCTACAAGCAGAATAAAAAGAATCCAGTCGCACAAGGGCTTGCTGAGCTCCACGACTGTACTGCTAGAGATCCTGGGGAAAAATTATCAGAAGATGATTTTCTGGAAGGACAATTGCTTTCCCCATATAAAATGTACAATGAAGACCATTGTCAAACATTACCTTGGGTATATGTTGATGGTTGTTCTTACCATGCCACTATTGATAATGAGCGCAGATTAGTCGCTGGCATTGGTATAACTGGGGCAAACGGATTCTCAAATATATCTGTAGGTTTCAACATTGGACCAAGATCCAGTCAAGTTGCAGAACTAACTGCTGTTTTCAAAACCATTGAAATGGCTATTGAACATGGTATTCATGAATTTGTGATCATAACTGACTCAAATTATGTGCGTGACAGTTTTGTTGAATACCTGCCAACTTGGAAAAGAAATGGCATGCAGAAAAGCAATAACAAACCAGTCAAGCATGGCAAATTGTTCTGCGAGATTGATAATCTGGTAGTATCCAATGATTTAACCATACACTGGAAAAAGACCAAGGGTCATTCCAGAGTTTTAGGTCCTGATAAGGAAGGCAATGACCTTGCGGACTCATTAGCCAAACAAGGAGCCATAACTGGAGAACTCCTTAATATTGAACACTTAATGGGTGCAATTCAGGTAGAAGCCATTACCAGAAACCAGGCAAAACAACAGAGTGAGCCTAACTTGGTACAATGGAGTCAGGATTCTCCTAGTGAGGACCTGATCACTAGTCAAAAAGAAGACCCCATTGTAGGCATCTTCTATAAACACATAGAAGATCCTGAAAGCAACCCCATCTCAAAAGATGATTATATTGGCAAAGAAGATCTGAGAATCTTAATAAAATCTAAATCACAATTCAAATTACAGGATGGTTTGTTAATTAGAACCTCCAAAACTGGCATCCAACAGTGGGTAGTACCCACCAAGTTCAGAGGTCTAATGCTTCAACATGCCCATGATGCTCCCACATCTGGTCATCGCGGTGCCAAACTCACGTACGAAATATTGCGTGACTACGCTTTTTGGCCACACATGTTGAAAGATGTTCAAACCTACTGTCAAGGGTGTTTAATCTGTCCACAGTTCCAACCCACTGCACCAACGCATAGAGCGCCATTGCAGAAAAGGGGGATGGTAATGCCATGGTCAGATATACAAATTGATTTTATTGGTCCGGTAACAAGGTCATCAAGAGGTAACAAGTACATGTTAACAGTGACATGCCTGTTCACTAAATGGGTAGAGTGCATTAGTGCACCTAACAATAGTGCTGAAACATGTGCAGCATTGCTCATCAACCATGTATTTTCCAGATTTGGTTTGCCCCAAAGAATCGAATCAGATCGGGGGACCCACTTCACTAGCGAAGTGATGACAAAAATGTGGAAAATACTAGGGGTTAAAAGAAAGCTCCATATTGCTTATAGAGCTGCCTCAAGTGGTGGTGTAGAGCGTTACAACCAATCCATTGTTAAAATCCTCAAAAAGTTTGTGAGTGAAACAGGTAAAGACTGGGATATAAAACTACCTCTAGTCTTAATGGCATTAAGAGCAACTCCAAGTAGTGCTACCAAGATGTCACCTTTTGAGCTGATGACTGGTAGAAGAATGGTTCTACCTCAGCATCTGCTGTACCGTACATCAGACCAAAATTTGATAAACGCTGCCAATACACATCAATATGTGGAAAACTTAAGAAAGCACCTGCAATATGCCTTTGCATTTGCTCAAAGGAATTTAGAAAGAGCCGCAACTGCCACTAAAACCTATTATGATCTCAAAACATCCAAAAAGGAATATGAAATAAATGATAAAGTTTATCTTTATAACTTTGGAAGAGATCAGGTTAGGGAGAAGAAATTTCTTCCCTCATGGAAAGGTCCTTTTGTCATTACTGACAAAATATCTCCAGTGGCCTATAAAATACGGATCCCCAAAAATGAAGGTTTCATAGATAAATGGGTACATATAAATCAACTGCGGGCATGTCATCCCAGGTCCCAACTACAAGTCATAGAGGGAGAATGAAGTGTCATATCCCCAAATGCACTAAAGACATACTGTAATTTAAAGATGCCTAACTGATAAACATGAAAGCTCAAAATAACAAACTTTCTTCATAAGAGACTGTCTATGAGGTATACGGTTGATCCTCATCAAATACCACTGACTTTAAGCCAATTCAAATACATGTGTCCTACATCTATTTGAAGTTGGAAGGGGGATTTATGTCAGAGTATATGAATATTATGATGAATATTACATATGTGTACATATATATATATATATATATATATATATGTATATTTTATACACTGTATATGTTAGATGAGAACTCAGGATTAATTAAACATGAGTTTGTTGAACACAGCTTCTAATACACGTCTATCAGGATTGACGATCAGTAGAGCCTTTTTGAAACACAAACATTTCTTTTCTAAAGGAAATAGCTCAGTGACCCTATTCATTTGACTATATATGCAGATTTTTATAACCTCAGAACATTTGGTGAGGTGAGAAAAGAATGTGTTCAAGGACCCCTTTGGAATTTGACACGTGTGATACAACAGTTCTATCTCACTGAATCTCTATTTGAAGACTTACTGCAAAAACCCCTCTTGGGGGAAGGTGACACAAATAAAATCAAATACTCATCTGCACTGCTGGCTAAACAGGAAATATGCTGTTTTAAAGACTCTTACAACTCCTCATGGATTGACCCCATGTGATCTACATAGACAGGATTCACTTGGAATACAGTACAATACTGAATTAAAAATAAGCTATTATTCACATAGAAATGCCAGAATACTGATAAAATTATAATGCATTTTAAGCTAATAATTAGCAGTGTTAAATTACCTTAATATAATAAAATGTTAATAATATAACATATTTGGTATCAGAATAATCAGAAAAAATAACCTAATATTAACCATCTGTAATTGGGGTTATATATGATTAATGCAGAGAGTGTGATCTGATTAAATAACCATTTTATAAAAAAAAAATTAACTTGCTTAAAAATGTCAGAAATGCTGTATTGTATTGCTATGTTGTACTGTATGCTGCCACCTGGTGTTATGTTGCGAGAACTACAGCCAGAAGGTTCTTTCTGGCTGTTAAAAATGAAATTTCCAAGGGCCAATCCGATTTAGACTTCCCAGATAACCAATGGGAAGGTCAGCTCCCGTAGTGCCACCCACATGATGTCATCAATGATTATATAATGGGAGTGTTGAATGCACAAGGGAGAGTTGTCTGTAACTTGTTGAAAATTAGTGATCTGATTTTGGCTGCGATATACCTGAAAAAAAAAAAAAGTTCACTTCAGCAAGGAGCTTAAAACTTATCCTTGATTTGTGCAAAAACCTTCTTTCAAATGAGATGACCTAAAGACCGCTACGAATTGGTTCAAAATTGGTGAAGTATATTGTATTTTAAATTGGTAGTTATAAGCCTAGGTTTTGTTCAAATCTGTGTCTGAATTGGCTAAGTAACTCATCTATACAAGTTCTGATATTGTCGGTTAATTTTGTATTAGGATAAATTGCAGTTAAATAGCAGAATATATATTTTATCCTATTGTTTTATAAACACTGTTTAGAATTGTATTGTTTGGATGTTAAAGGTTTTTAGTCCCATTGTGTTAAATAAATAAGGCTGAATTGTGAAGATATATTGTTCTGGGTTTTGTAAGAAGAATAGCATATCTTAAGAGTTGGTTCTAACGCATATAAACTTTTATTTAGTTTCCTTTTATTGCAAATATAGTTCAATATGTTTATGGATATTAACTAAATAAAAGAATTCAGATATTTATATTAATTGTATGGTCTAGTAGATGCATGGTTAATTAGGGTTTCTATTTCTTTGTATTGTGTTTATAACCCTGCCATAAACTTATATATATTATTTGGATAGCACTGCTAAGATTTTCATAAATATACTGACATTAAGGAACAGAAGCATCTCTGCATGTTCAGCTATAAGTCTGTTTCTGCTATCAGTAAGTTCTTATTAAGGAACAGAAGCATCTCTGCATGTTCAGCTATAAGTCTGTTTCTGCTATCAGTAAGTTCTTATTAAAGAACAGAAGCATCTCTGCATGTTCAGCTATAAGTCTGTTTCTGCTATCAGTAAGTTCTTATTAAAGAACAGAAGCATCTCTGCATGTTCAGCTATAAGTCTGTTTCTGCTATCAGTAAGTTCTTATTAAGGAACAGAAGCATCTCTGCATGTTCAGCTATAAGTCTGTTTCTGCTATCAGTAAGTTCTTATTAAGGAACAGAAGCATCTCTGCATGTTCAGCTATAAGTCTGTTTCTGCTATCAGTAAGTTCTTATTAAGGAACAGAAGCATCTCTGCATGTTCAGCTATAAGTCTGTTTCTGCTATCAGTAAGTTCTTATTAAAGAACAGAAGCATCTCTGCATGTTCAGCTATAAGTCTGTTTCTGCTATCAGTAAGTTCTTATTAAGGAACAGAAGCATCTCTGCATGTTCAGCTATAAGTCTGTTTCTGCTATCAGTAAGTTCTTATTAAGGAACAGAAGCATCTCTGCATGTTCAGCTATAAGTCTGTTTTTTTATCAGTAAGGACGTTTGACGCTAAGCTGAACAGTCTTACACTTTTCACACTACTGCATGGGGCAGAAAGATATTTTTGGGCCATTAAATCTCAGTTTATTAAGTGCCCAGTACATCAGGGGTTTGTCTGAATGAGGTACAGTGATCTCTCCCAGGTAGGCTTCCAGCTGTATAGTAGCAGCTTTTGGAGCACTGCTCTGACGTACAATAATACAAATAACAGCAATTTGTATTGGCAGAACAGAAGTGAACAATTTTTAGTTAAGTCTTCACTCCTGCTTAACAAAATGAAATGTGAACATGCAATTTGAGAAACGCCATGGGTAGGAAGTGGAGTTATCGGTTTAAGTATCTGTGCATTTGCATGAGAACAAGTACTCATGCAAATACTTGGTATCGGTACCGTTGCAACCCTAGTAGAAATACTTACCTTTTACTTCTCCAAAGCCGGATCGCCGATCCCCCGCCTCAGCTCCTCTGTACTTATGTCAGAAATGACTAAACCGGCTTCCTCCAATCAACGCTTCCCCCCCAGAGCATCCTTCTCGTGATGCCCTGCTGTGATTGGAGGAAGCCGGTTTTGTCACTGCTGTGTAAGTACAACAGGAAGAAGCAAGCAGGGGATCAGCGATCCGGCTTTGGAGAAGTAAGAGGTAAGTATTTCTACAAATACGGTGCAATGTTTCATCAACGAAAGTGCCGCTGCTTTTAATAGTATTTTTTTTTTTTTTTAAACTGGGCACTGACTGATGAAACATTCACTGTAAACGTTTATGATAAAGACAGAGCATGCAAAACAACGTTCCAATTTACTTCTATTATCCAATTTGCTTTGTTCTCTAGGTTGTAAAGCATACCTAGGTAGACTCAGGTGCTGCTATGCATTATGTTTTGTAGCAAGTACCCATACAGGCATAAGTAACCCTAACTGCAGCATGTAAATATTATTTGGTTAAAAAAAAAAAAGGTGCGTGCGTGGATAGATAGATAAAGATAGCCAGATAGATAAAGTTAGACAGATATAGACAGAGATAGATAGATAAATGATTTTACAATAAGACAAAAAGAGCTGCTGTATGAAGAGGGAATTAATAATCATGTTATTATGCACTTACTATCAGGCTCACACTTGTATAGTATACTTAACCAGTCACATTTCATAATGACATATTTTCCTTGTGATATTTTACTCCAGGTCTATATCTTGCACATGTCTCTGTGACACACTTTAAATCAGCATTTCTCAGCTCCATTGATCATATGTTTATAACCTGTCAGAGTCATAAGATTTCACTACCTGAGTACAGGTGAGTCAGACACATTGAGTGGACAGCTGACCTGCCAGGTGGGAAATACAATGGGCTTCAGGGTAAAACACTGATTTATGTGATACTTTTAATGTTTACCTTAGATACATCAGGGAAAAATATAGAAATTACAAGTACTGGAGTACCTCTTGTCAATGCTACTGGTACACCCAGGGGGGTATATATACCGCAGGCTGAGACAAAACGCACTACTGGGATCAAGCTTTGATTGGTGGCTACACATATGCCTTATGTCATTGGCTCACCCGATATGTTCATTTAACCCCCAGAAGTACATTGATGCTCCTTCAACAAAGGATACTAAGTGAATGAAGCAAATTTGATAATAGAAGTAAATTGGAAAGTTGTTTAGATTTGTATGTTCTATATATGAATCATGAAAAAGAAAATGTTATCATGTGTTACCACTACACAGTATTCCTAAGCAGAAGGCGCACACATTTTATATTACATCTTCTAATTCACTGCAAAGAATATTAAAGGAATAGTCTAGTCAAAATTAAACTTTCATGATTCAGATAGAGCATGAAATTTTAAGCAACTTTCTAATCTACTCCTATTATCAATTTGCCTTTGTTCTCTTGGTATCTTTATTTGAAAAAGCAAAAATGCACACTTAGGAGCTGGCCCATTTTTGGTTCAGCACCTAGGTAGCGCTTTCTGATTGGTGTCTAAATGTAGCCACCAATCAGCATGAGCTACCCAGGTGCTAAAATAAAAATGGGCTGGCTCCTAAGCTTACATTGAAATAAAGATACCAAGAGAACAGAGAACAATTGAGGACTACATTTGCTTAAAATTGCTGCTCTATCTGAATCATGAAAGTTTAATTTGGACTAGACAATTCCTTTACTTTTAATGTTAAAGCCCTTGAAATTACTTTGTAATTTAAGTAATGTCATGCTCGATTGTAAATTATCAATGGAGACCCTTGGCGGGTTGAAACGCGTTGCTCTGTATTTGCTTGCTGTTTGTCTCTCTTAGGCTTCCGTAGGTACGGATTTCAGTTACCTGTGTGCAAAGGTGTTTGTGAAACAATTACCCCGCTTCACGCTCGCCGTATACAGCATTGCACCAGCAGCTCACAAGAGCTGCTGGTGCAACGCCGCCCCCTGCAGACTCGCGGCCAATCGGCCGCCAGCAGGGGGTGTCAATCAACCCGATCGTACTCGATCGGGTTGATTTCCGGCGATGTCTGTCTGCCTGCTCAGAGCAGACGGACAGGGTTATGGAGCAGCGGTCTTTGTGACCGCTGCTTCACAACTGCATATGCCCCAGTATGTGGATTCTATTTAAAAATATAGGAAACAATTATTGATTCTTTTTTTATCCGATTAGTCGATTAATCGAAAAAATAATCGGCCGATTAATCGATTATAAAAATAATCATTAGTTGCAGCCCTACTTATGATAAGTCTTCCGAGTAACTGTTTTGAAGCATAGTATCAAAATCCACACTTAGTCAAAACTAAGTAATGGTGACCACTAAACATATTTTTTCGCGATCCTCTAAATAAGGATCAATAATAACATTACTTATTTGTGACTACAGCTCTACTTAATTAAAACTACAGAGGGAAGAGCCTTTTTTTAGCTTTATATGTCTTTAAGAGTGTGCACTCTATATTGTTATTGTGAGAGATGTATGTTATAACCCTTGTATGGTACACACTGCATTTAGGATCTTATCTCTTGTATACCTATAAACACTACCATAAATATATTGGCTGATTTATCAAGTGTCTGGCAGACATGATCTGCTGTAGCGATCATATCCGCCAGACATCGATAAATGCTGACAGCATACGCTGTCGGCATTTAACATTGCACAAGCAGTTCTGGTCAACTGTTTGTGCAATGCTGCCCCCTGCAGATTCGCGGCCAATCGGCCGCTAGCAGAGGGTGTCAATCAACCCGATCGTATGAGATCGGGCGGATTGATGTCTTAAGACCACTGCTTCTTAACTCATGTTTCCGGCGAGCCTAAAGGCTCGCGCAGAAACAGGTGCATTAGGCACAAAATGGGCCATGATAAATCAGCCCCATTGTCTTGTTTAGTGAGCCAAGTGATAAGTTTATCCCTGCCTGTTCTAAAGAGAAACAAGATAATATTGATACTGTTGTTGGTTTGTATGATGGTCAATTTTTTATTCTGGCTTTTACTAGCGGAAATATATAGAGCTACAAGATAGAGCAACATCTAAAAAGAAGATGCACGCTGCATAAATAAATACGTACATATCCGTGTATAATTGTGTATTTGAGTATATTAATCTGTGTATTTAGGTGTTTCTCTAGACACATTCTAGATAGAAGCATGGCCATCCTAATGTCACAATAACACATATTTGTCAATCACCACACTTTAAAAAAAAATAAAAAATAAAAATAAAGGGAACAAATATGGAGGTCACAGACCTGTGGTTTTATTTTCTTACACAAGGCACATAACTGCACATGTTTTTCTAATTTGCACATGTTTTTTTTTCTGTTGTTGTATTTTCTACATATATAAATTTATTTTTCCGATAGAGCACCTGGAAAGATTTCTTTTCAACAGTAAATGTAACTCACCAACCATGCCTGCTAAACTTAAAGATAAAAAGCACCGCATCTCTGATGCTCAGAGCGAGCCTTGTGAGACCACAAATTTAAAATCAGATCTGCAACCTCTAGTAAACCAACTCTCTGATATCTTCCTTCCCCAATTTGAGTTTCTTAAAACTCAAATGTCTACCCTATCTATAGAAGTAAGGCAATTTGCCAGCAGATTAACAGACGTGGAGGATAGGATATCTGAGATAGAAGATACACTTAACAACCAAACAATGGATAGCTACAGTACCCAAGGCAGAAAATAGAGTGATCGGAGATGTCATCGCAGAAAATGCAGCATGTCTGCAGAAAGAACAGCAACTGTTAGCAAACTTTTCAGTGCTGCTCCACATTAGGCTGTTCTTTTTAAACAGAGCTGTTCTCTGGCTGCATTGTATAAGTTTTCCTTAACACAGTGCATCCAGAACAAAGTGCTGTTTGAAGACAACAGTCAAATATGCAGTAGTGCTGCAAAGCAGCAGTGCATTGATTGTTGTCTGGCTCTGAGATTTTTGCAAGCTCGTTCCCTAGCTTTTCACAGTCTGCAAAGCTGTTTTCCTCTGAATGTAAGAGGTTCGTATTAGCAATGCACCTTTTTAATTACTACATTTCTATGTTAGACTACGAGAAAAGGAAACAAATTAATTCAAGAGACATTTTACAATTACTTTTTATGTCTGCAGCTAATTTACAATGCAATTTTCAACTACTGCACTAGATTAGACAACTTTAAATATTGCTTTATTCTCCAGTTAACCAACACATTGCAATTGATCTGGTGCTTTAGTGTAACTTACAAATTTACAATTTTATTTTATTTAAAAATGACCTGCAGAAAGTGAAAAAAAGTTCTGTCTCTGGGAGTACAGGATAAAAAATGCTGTCCCAAAATGCCAGAATTGACAATCTAAATGACCGCTCTAGGCAAAACAATTTAAAAATCATAGGCCTCCCTGAATTCACCTTGAGGCAGTTACGCTACCCCAAGCGCTGGGCGTGAACCAGCAAAATTTACCAATAGCCATTGAGAGAGCTCAAAGGATGGGGCCTCTCAGGGGCAGAACCCCTGGAAAAAAAACACATTCAGACCAATAATGATTAGGTTTCTAAACTTTCAAGACAAAATAAATATTCTAAGACTTTATAGGAAATCTGAAAATCTATTGATGGGGGAAGCCAAAATATTGCTCTTCCTGGATTATTCCAGTGATACTGCATCTAAGAGGAAAGAAATGGCACCATTCTGCACAAAATTTATTCAAGCTGGCTATACGGCAAAACTTATATAACCAGCAAAAATTCTAGTTGAAGAAAATGGGAGTTTGGTTAATATAGCATGCTTTTCCCATCCCTTTGTCAGCTAAAATTATGATCATAAAAGCAATTTTTTTCCACAATTCATGTACATCATGCAAAACTTACCTCTCTTTATTCATAGATATAAAGGGCTTTCATAAAGATTGTGCCAAATTCTTATGGAATAAGAAAAGACACATGCTGTCCACATTGAAATTATCACTCACTTTAGAAGACGGTGGCCTAGCTTTCCCGGATATTAAAAAGGTTTAATATTGTAATACTGGCACGTTTTGCAATTGATTGGTTAACTGAAGGAACCTATCTTACGTCTCTTTCTATGGAAGAAGGATTGGTCTCTCCACTTCTGCTGAAAGCAGTATTACATTGTCCACTGTCTCAGTTACCAGGCTATATTAAAACTGTAAACGTACTGCAAAATATTGACACCTGGCAAAAATTTAGTTCAGTGTTAGATGTGAACTTTGAGTTATCCAAAATTGGGCACAAAAGGGATTGCTTTATGTACACCAGTTTTTAGATAGCCTGTGTCAAATGAGATCTTTTGAAAGCATCGCTAGAGAATTTAGTCTATCAAACAAAACTTTTATGCCTATCTTCAAATTAGACACTATATAGGAGGAATTAGAGGAACAAATCAGGAGTCGGGCTGGTGGAGAAAAATAAATATCTACATGACTAGTTATAGTGAGCAAGTAACCACTATATAGCTTTGCTATATAAAATCTTGGTTCAATTACAATTAAACACCTTATTGGGGAAATTGAATACTAAATATAGTGATATATCTTCGGACACTAGCAAAGCAAGTTATAAGTGGGTTCAGAATGCTCCCATCTCTATCTCCAGGAAAGAGTCCCATACAAAATAACTGGTCATGATCACAATGCTATCTATATGGCTCACATGAACTAGCTCTCCCCTGTTGTGAAAAGCAAATAAAAAAACGTGATAAGAGGCGGCCTTCAAGGGCTTAGAAAATATCATATGAGCCTTCCTAGATTTAGCTTTTAACTAAGAATACCAAGAGTACAAAGCAAAATTGGTGATAAAAGAAAATTGGAAAGTTGTTAAAAATTACATTCCCTATTTGAAACATGAACGTTTTTTTGGACTTGACTGTCCCTTATATTTTATTATTCTTTATTTATAAAGCGCCAACAGATTCCGCAGCACTGCCCATGGGTAATGGAGAAACAATACGATAAAAGACAAAATTTTACAGACAAATACAGGGGGGATTGAGGGCCCTATTCCCGTGGGAACTTACAATCTAGTTACAAACGTTAACAGGAAAAATGTTAAATTCATAAATACTTCCATTATTCTGGGCCGTAGTTTGATCTTGAAATACTGGAAAAATAAATCGACCTCCACACTAATTTTCAAACAGTTTAATATATCTACTCAACATAGCAAACAGATCCAAGAATATTTCCTTCATCCTTTGCCGACTAAATTTATCCTCACGACAATTTCACAAGACATAACATTTTGAATAATTAATTTTAAGGAATATTTTCCCGGTTGAATATTTTGTTATATGTATGTCTTGTTTCATTTTGGAGGGGGGAGGGGAGAGAAAATATCAACAAAGGTGTTATATTGAGCAATGTTGGTCTCGATAATAGTCACTATCTATAAATGTATTTATTTTTTCTCTCTGTATGGGATTGTAATATTTAAATGAATATAGATCTGACATGTAAAGATCTTGTATGCAATTATTTTCTCATGACGAAACTTGTATTTTATGTTGCCATCGATGGATTATGCGTCACTTGTACTCATGACTATATCCTTTGTTGTGAAACAAAAAAAATAAAAAAACATAATTTATGCTTACCTGATAAATTCCTTTCTTCTGTTGTGTGATCAGTCCACGGGTCATCATTACTTCTGGGATATTATCTGCTCCCCTACAGGAAGTGCAAGAGGATTCACCCAGCAGAGTTGCCACACAGCTCCTCCCCTCCACGTCACCTCCAGTCATTCGACCAAAGACCAACGAGAAAGGAGAAGCCAAGGGTGTAGTGGTGACTGGAATATAATTTAAAAAATATTTACCTGCCTTAAAAAACAGGGCGGGCCGTGGACTGATCACACAACAGAAGAAAGGAATTTATCAGGTAAGCATAAATTATGTTTTCTTCTGTTATGTGTGATCAGTCCACGGGTCATCATTACTTCTGGGATACCAATACCAAAGCAAAAGTACACGGATGACGGGAGGGATAGGCAGGCTCATTATACAGAAGGAACCACTGCCTGAAGAACCTTTCTCCCAAAAATAGCCTCCGAAGAAGCAAAAGTGTCAAATTTGTAAAATTTGGAAAAAGTATGAAGCGAAGACCAAGTTGCAGCCTTGCAAATCTGTTCAACAGAGGCCTCATTCTTAAAGGCCCAAGTGGAAGCCACAGCTCTAGTAGAATGAGCTGTAATTCTTTCAGGAGGCTGCTGTCCAGCAGTCTCATAGGCTAAACGAATTATGCTACGAAGCCAGAAGGAGAGAGAGGTAGCCGAAGCCTTATGACCTCTCCTCTGACCAGAGTACACGACAAACAGGGAAGACGTTTGTCGAAAATCCTTAGTTGCCTGCAAGTAGAACTTGAGGGCACGAACTACATCCAGATTGTGTAGAAGACGTTCCTTCTTTGAAGAAGGATTTGGACACAAGGATGGAACAACAATCTCTTGATTGATATTCCTGTTAGTGACTACCTTAGGTAAGAACCCAGGTTTAGTACGCAGAACTACCTTGTCTGAGTGAAAGATCAGATAAGGAGAATCACAATGTAAGGCTGATAACTCAGAGACTCTTCGAGCCGAGGAAATAGCCATTAAAAACAGAACTTTCCAAGATAACAATTTTATATCAATGGAATGAAGGGGTTCAAACGGAACACCCTGTAAAACGTTAAGAACTAAGTTTAAACTCCATGGCGGAGCAACAGTTTTAAACACAGGCTTGATCCTAGCTAAAGCCTGACAAAAGGCCTGGACGTCTGGATTTTCTGACAGACGCCTGTGTAACAAGATGGACAGAGCTGAGATCTGTCCCTTTAATGAACTAGCCGATAAACCCTTTTCTAAACCTTCTTGTAGAAAGGACAATATCCTAGGAATCCTAACCTTACTCCAGGAGTAATCTTTGGATTCACACCAGTATAGGTATTTACGCCATATCTTATGGTAAATCTTTCTGGTAACAGGCTTCCTAGCCTGTATCAGGGTATCAATAACCGACTCAGAAAAACCACGTTTTGATAAAATCAAGCGTTCAATTTCCAAGCAGTCAGCTTCAGAGAAGTTAGATTTTGGTGTTTGAATGGACCCTGTATCAGAAGGTCCTGTCTTAGAGGTAGAGACCAAGGCGGACAGGATGACATGTCCACTAGATCTGCATACCAAGTCCTGCGTGGCCATGCAGGTGCTATTAGAATCACTGATGCTCTCTCCTGTTTGATTTTGGCAATCAATCGAGGAAGCAGCGGGAAGGGTGGAAACACATAAGCCATCCCGAAGTTCCAAGGTGCTGTCAAAGCATCTATCAGAACCGCTCCCGGATCCCTGGATCTGGATCCGTAGCGAGGAAGTTTGGCGTTCTGGCGAGACGCCATGAGATCTATCTCTGGTTTGCCCCAACGTCGAAGTATTTGGGCAAAGACCTCCGGATGAAGTTCCCACTCCCCCGGATGAAAAATCTGGCGACTCAAGAAATCCGCCTCCCAGTTCTCCACTCCCGGGATGTGGATTGCTGACAGGTGGCAAGAGTGAGACTCTGCCCAGCGAATTATCTTTGATACTTCCATCATTGCTAGGGAGCTTCTTGTCCCTCCTTGATGGTTGATGTACGCTACAGTCGTGATGTTGTCCGACTGAAACCTGATGAATCCCCGAGTTTTTAACTGGGGCCAAGTCAGAAGGGCATTGAGAACTGCTCTCAATTCCAGAATGTTTATTGGTAGGAGACTTTCCTCCTGATTCCATTGTCCCTGAGCCTTCAGAGAATTCCAGACAGCGCCCCAACCTAGTAGGCTGGCGTCTGTTGTTACAATTGTCCAGTCCGGCCTGCTGAATGGCATCCCCCTGGACAGATGTGGCCGAGAAAGCCACCATAGAAGAGAGTTTCTGGTCTCTTGATCCAGATTCAGAGTAGGGGACAAGTCTGAGTAATCCCCATTCCACTGACTTAGCATGCACAATTGCAGCGGTCTGAGATGTAGACGTGCAAAGGGAACTATGTCCATTGCTGCTACCATTAAGCCGATCACCTCCATGCATTGAGCTACTGACGGGAGTTGAATGGAATGAAGGACACGGCATGCATTTAGAAGCTTTGTTAATCTGTCTTCTGTCAGATAAATCTTCATTTCCACAGAATCTATAAGAGTCCCTAAGAATGGAACTCTTGTGAGAGGAAAAAGAGAACTCTTCTTTTCGTTCACTTTCCATCCATGCGACCTTAGAAATGCCAGAACTAACTCTGTATGAGACTTGGCAGTTTGAAAGCTTGAAGCTTGTATCAGAATGTCGTCTAGGTACGGAGCTACCGAAATTCCTCGCGGTCTTAGTACCGCCAGAAGGGCACCCAGAACCTTTGTGAAGATTCTTGGAGCCGTAGCCAATCCGAATGGAAGAGCTACAAACTGGTAATGCCTGTCTAAGAAGGCAAACCTTAGATATCGGTAATGATCTTTGTGAATCGGTATGTGAAGGTAAGCATCCTTTAAATCCACTGTGGTCATGTACTGACCCCTTTGGATCATGGGTAAGATTGTCCGAATAGTTTCCATTTTGAACGATGGAACTCTTAGGAATTTGTTTAGGATCTTTAAATCCAAGATTGGCCTGAAAGTCCCCTCTTTTTTGGGAACCACAAACAGGTTTGAGTAAAACCCTTGTCCTTGTTCCGACCGCGGAACCGGATGGATCACTCCCATTAATAACAGATCTTGTACACAGCGTAGAAACGCTTCTTTCTTTATCTGGTTTGTTGACAACCTTGACAGATGAAATCTCCCTCTTGGGGGAGAGAATTTGAAGTCTAGAAGGTATCCCTGAGATATGATCTCTAGCGCCCAGGGATCCTGAACATCTCTTGCCCAAGCCTGGGCGAAGAAAGAGAGTCTGCCCCCCACTAGATCCGGTCCCGGATCGGGGGCCCTCGGTTCATGCTGTCTTTGGGGCAGCAGCAGGTTTCCTGGCCTGCTTGCCCTTGTTCCAGGACTGGTTAGGTTTCCAGCCTTGTCTGTAACGAGCAACAGTTCCTTCCTGTTTTGGTGCAGTGGAAGTTGGTGCTGCTCCTGCTTTGAAATTCCGAAAGGGACGAAAATTAGACTGTCTAGCCTTAGCTTTGGCTTTGTCTTGAGGCAGGGCGTGACCCTTACCTCCTGTAATGTCAGCGATAATTTCTTTCAAACCGGGCCCAAATAAAGTTTGCCCCTTGAAAGGTATATTAAGTAATTTGGACTTAGAAGTCACATCAGCTGACCAGGATTTTAACCACAGCGCCCTACGTGCCTGAATGGCGAATCCTGAGTTCTTAGCCGTAAGTTTGGTTAAATGTACTACGGCCTCCGAAATGAATGAATTAGCTAGTTTAAGGACTCTAAGCCTGTCCGTAATGTCGTCCAGCGTAGCTGAACTAAGGTTCTCTTCCAGAGACTCAATCCAAAATGCTGCCGCAGCCGTAATCGGCGCGATGCATGCAAGGGGTTGTAATATAAAACCTTGTTGAACAAACATTTTCTTAAGGTAACCCTCTAATTTCTTATCCATAGGATCTGAAAAAGCACAGCTATCCTCCACCGGGATAGTGGTGCGCTTAGCTAAAGTAGAAACTGCTCCCTCCACCCTAGGGACCGTTTGCCATAAGTCCCGTGTGGTGGCGTCTATTGGAAACATCTTTCTAAATATTGGAGGGGGTGAGAACGGCACACCGGGTCTATCCCACTCCTTAGTAACAATTTCAGTTAATCTCTTAGGTATAGGAAAAACGTCAGTACTCGCCGGTACCGCAAAGTATTTATCCAACCTACACAATTTCTCTGGTATTGCAACAGTGTTACAATCATTAAGAGCCGCTAAGACCTCCCCTAGTAATACACGGAGGTTTTCCAATTTAAATTTAAAATTTGAAATATCTGAATCCAATCTGCTTGGATCAGAACCGTCACCCACAGAATGAAGCTCTCCGTCCTCATGCTCTGCAAGCTGTGACGCAGTATCAGACATGGCCCTAGAATTATCAGCGCACTCTGTTCTCACCCCAGAGTGATCACGCTTGCCTCTTAGTTCTGGTAATTTAGCCAAAACTTCAGTCATAACAGTAGCCATATCTTGTAATGTTATCTGTAATGGCTGCCCAGATGTACTAGGCGCCATAATATCACGCACCTCCCGGGCGGGAGATGCAGGTACTGACACGTGAGGCGAGTTAGTCGGCA
The DNA here is from genome assembly GCF_027579735.1 of Bombina bombina. NCBI lineage: Eukaryota > Metazoa > Chordata > Amphibia > Anura > Bombinatoridae > Bombina > Bombina bombina. The sequence continues at coordinate 1,379,648,562 of NC_069500.1, forward strand.
TAACTCTCCCCTCGCTGTTAGGTGAAATTTGTTCAATTTGTACAGATTGGCTTTTATTTAAAGTAGCATCAATACAGTTAGTACATAAATTTCTATTGGGCTCCACCTTGGCATTGGAACAAATGACACAGGTATCTTCCTCTGAATCAGACATGTTTAACACACTAGCAATAAACATGCAACTTGGTTACAATCTTATTTAACAAAAACGTATTGTGCCTCAAAAAAGCACTAAACGATTAAATGACAGTTGAAATAATGAACTGAAAAACAGTTAAAGCATCATCTTTAAAAACAACACAACTTTTAGCAAAGGTTTGTTCCCATTAGCAAAGTAACACTAATTAAATTTGCAACCTAAAAATTACAGAGCAACGTTTTAAATCACAGTCACTATATAAGTCTCACAGCTCTGCTGAGAGAATCTACCTCCCTTCAAAGAAGTTTGAAGACCCCTGAGTTCTGTTAGAGATGAACCGGATCATGCAGAAAATACAAGAGTAACTGACTGGAAATTTTTGATGCGTAGCAAAGAGCGCCAAAAACGGCCCCTCCCCCTCATACACAGCAGTGAGAGAGAAACGAAACTGTCATAATTAAAACAAGCAACCGCCAAGTGGAAAAATAATGCCCAAATATTTATTCACTCAGTACCTCAGAAATGCAAACGATTCTACATTCCAGCAAAAACGTTTAACATGAAAAATACCAATTAAAAGGTTTAATGTACTTTTACAGAGTAATTCCGGTGAAATACCATCCCCAGAATACTGAAGTGTAGAGTATACATACATGTCATTATAACGGTATGGCAGGTTTTTCTCATCAATTCCATTCAGAAAATAAAAACTGCTACATACCTCAATGCAGATTCAACTGCCCGCTGTCCCCTGATCTGAAGCTTTTACCTCCCTCAGATGGCCGAGAAACAGCAATATGATCTTAACTACTCCGGCTAAAATCATAATAAAAACTCTGGTAGATTCTTCTTCAAACTCTGCCAGAGAGGTAATAACACGCTCCGGTGCTATTGAAAAATAACAAACTTTTGATTGAAGTTATAAAAAACTAAGTATAATCACCATAGTCCTCTCACACCTCCTATCTAGTCTTTGGGTGCAAGAGAATGACTGGGGGTGACGTGGAGGGGAGGAGCTGTGTGGCAACTCTGCTGGGTGAATCCTCTTGCACTTCCTGTAGGGGAGCAGATAATATCCCAGAAGTAATGATGACCCGTGGACTGATCACACATAACAGAAGAAATGTTATTTTAAAAATGACCTGCAGAAACATTTTCACACAAAAAAAAAAAAAATCTAATCGCAGAAAGTGAAGAATAGTTCTGCCTCTGGTCTGGCGATATATAGTGTTGAGGATATATGGGGGGGAGAAGTATGCTTATGTATACAACCCAATGATACAGAATTGGCATTACTTTATAAATCCATTTAATTAATATTGTTAATAATAATATATAAAAGATGAATTTTGTCTTCATTATTCACATTTTACCAAATAAGCCTGACATTCATATTCTTTAACATATCATTAAAGGGACATAATACGTATATGCTAAATCACTTTAAAGTGATGCAGTATAACTGTAAAAAGCTGACAATAAAATATCACCTGAACATCTCTATGTAAAAAATGAAGATATGTTACCTCACCATTTCTTCAGCTCACCAGAGTAAGTGCTGTGTAAACAGTTATACTTCAGCTGCAGGTTAATAAAAAAAAAAAAAGAAAAAAGAAAAGTAAGAAATGAACAGCAGCCAATCAGCATCAGCAGTGAGATGATTTCATAGTAAATTTCCTTAAACTGAATAGGGAAATAACATGAGTGTGCATGAGGCATGGTCCCTTGCAGGTCCCAGGACAGGCATACTGATTTGCTGCTTAAAGTCCTTTACAGTGGGGTGTGAATACTTACAACATTTTGAGGTAAAAAAAAAAAATCTTTCTTTTTTACATAGAGATGTGCAAGTGATATTTTCTAGTCAGCTTTTTACAGCTATGCTGCATCTTTTTTGAGAGTTTCAACATTTGGGTATCATGTCCCTTTAACTACAGTAGAATAAGCATGGTCAACACATTCATAATACAAAGGCAATGCAATAACATTTACTCTAAATTTCAATTTAGCAGTAGGTTCTTTTTTCAGTCATATGGAACATTTTCCTTCTATTTCCCCAACCCCTGTATCATGTGACAGCCATCAGTCAATCACAGACTTATAAGTTATACATTTGTACAGATTAAGCACAAGTAAATAAGAAAGATTTTTTTATTTTTTTTTTAAATGTGTGATGTATCTGAATAATGAAAGTTTAACCCCTTAACGACCAACGACGTATGGGGTACGTCCTGCAAAAAAATGCAGTTAATGACCAAGGACGTACCCCATACGTCGTTGGTCTTTGAAAGCAGTGGAAGCGATACTGATAGCTTCCAGCTGCTTTCATGTTATTGCAGTGATGCCTCAATATTGAGGCATCCTGCAATAACTGTTTTTAGCCATCCGATGCAGAGAGAGCCACTCTGTGGCCCTCTCTGCATCGGCTATCGACGGCCATTATCGTTGGTGGGTGGGAGCTCATCCAGGGAGGCGGGTGGGCAGTCATTGGTGGAGGAGGGGGGAGGGATCTTGTGCGGGTGCGTGCGCGTGCACGGGCGCGTGCACGAGCGTGCACGAGAGATCTATAAAAACAGCATCAATATGCTGTAGATCTGGAGGGTGGGAGAGAGGACTGGGGAGGGTGGGATTTTAAAATCAAGGCATCTGGGAGAGGGTGGGGGGTTGGATGTTGAGTGGGGGGCAGCTACACTACAGAAATAAAGAAAACATTTAATAAAATAAAAAAAGTAAAAAACATTATTATTTTTCAAACTGGGTACTGGCAGACAGCTGCCAGTACCCAATATGGTGCACAATAAAGGCGGGGGGGGGGGGTTAAAGAGCTGTTTGGGGGGGATCAAGGAGGTTGGGGGCTAAGGGGGGTCCTACACAGCAGAAGAATTTTTATTTTTTTTTAAAAAAACCTAAAACCCCCCCAAAAAACTTTTATTTTAGTACTGGCAGACTTTCTGCCAGTACTTAAGATGGCAAGGACAATTGTGGGGTGGGGGAGGGAAGGGAGCTGTTTGGGAGAGATCAGGGGGTGGGATGTGTCAGGTGGGAGGCTGATCTCTACACTAAAGCTAAAATTAACCCTGCAAGCTCCCTACAAGCTACCTAATTAACTCCTTCACTGCTGCTAGACATAATATACGTGTGATGCGCAGTGGCATTTAGCTACCTTCTAACTACCAAAAAGCAACGCCAAAGCCATATATGTCTGCTATTTCTGAACAAAGGGGATCCCAGAGAAGCATTTACAACAATTTGTGCCATAATTGCACAAGCTGTTTGTAAATAATTTCAGTGAGAAACCTAAAGTTTGTGAAAAAATTTGTGAAAAAGTGAACATTTTTTTTTATTTGATCGCATTTGGCGGTGAAATGGTGGCATAAAATATACCAAAATGGGCCTAGATCAATACTTGGGGTTGTTTACTACACTACACTAAAGCTAAAATTAACCCTACAAGCTCCTTACATGCTCCCTAATTAACCCCTTCACTGCTGCGCATAATACACGTGTGGTGCGCAGTGGCATTTAGCGGCCTTCTAATTACCAAAAAGCAACGTAAAAGCCATATATGTCTGCTATTTCTGAACAAAGGGGATCCCAGAGAAGCATTTAAAACCATTTGTGCAATTACCTAGGGGGGGACTTCAATACTCCAATAGATCCTGCCCTAGACACTTCAGACGGTATCTCCAGCACCCCTAACAGGATACTTAAACGTATAGTGACAATGTTGACAGATCTGACAGTTCATGATATATGGCGAGTACATCACCCGAGGGGCAAAAATTATACATTTTACTCACACCCACACAGGAAGTACTCCAGGATAGACTATCTATTCACGGACACTACCGGGCTCACAATCACTCAAAGCAGTAACATCAACACGATCACCTGGTCCGATCACGCCCCGGTCAGCTGTTCAATCCTCTGGCCAAATGTCCCAGTCACACCATATGTGTGGCGACTGGATGACACCCTACTGGAAGATCCGATATTCAAGACGGAAATTCATAAAGAAATAACAACCTTCTTTCAAGCGAATATTAACAGACACATAGAGAACACCACGGTATGGGAGGCACACAAATGTACCATTAGAGGGCTGTTGATTAAAAGAAAAGCCAACCTTAATAAAATTAAAAGAGAGCGTTACAGAAACTTACTAACACAGGTAGCGCAAGCGGAACAGCAACACAAATTACAGCCCAGGGATGCCGCCAAAACTGAGACTTTGGAGACAGCCAGGGGAAACCTCCTGCAGTACTTGCAGGAGGATTACCAAAAAAAAGCACTGATGATGAGACAATTGTTCTTTGAACATGGCGATAAAGCAGGTAAACTGCTGGCCAGAGCAATTGCAAGGAAGAAACTTAAGGCACATGTACACCACATAAGAGATAGAGAGGGAGAGATGAAGGTAGATGCTGATTCTATCGCGGACACCTTCAGGGCATACTATGAAACCCTGTATAACATAGCACGTACGGAACAAGAAATAGGGGGTAACGCACCCCCGATATATAATGACACAGCGGTTATAGAATATCTAGAGAGAACTGACCTTCCAAAGATTGCAGACAAAGAAAGGGAAGACTTGGATGCCCCAATCTCAATCATGGAAATTCAAAAGGCGATCAAAGATCTCCCCTCGGGGAAAAGCCCTGGGCCTGATGGCTACGGACTCAAATACTATAAAACTTATACTGACTCATTAGCTCCACATCTGGCAAATCTATTCAATGCCCTACCTCAAGCCCCTAACTTCCCGAGCTCTATGCTAGAGGCCTACATCACGGTGATCCCCAAGCCCGGAAAACAACACGACACGCCGGGAAACTTTAGACCAATATCCCTCTTGAACTCAGACATCAAGATTCTCGCAAAGGTCTTGGCTAACAGGATTAATAGACTGCTGCCGGATCTGGTGTCCACGGACCAGGTGGGATTTGTTCCTGCTCGTGAGGCACGGGACAATACCCTGAAAGTATTGCAGATGGTCACACACTCTCAGATACACGGGACACCACTCTCCCTGGTCACTACAGATGCAGAGAAAGCATTTGACCGGGTGAGGTGGTCGTTCATGAAACTTGTGTTGCGTCGGTTTGGCTTCGGTGACAAAATCACTAATATGATAATGTCCCTCTACTCCTCACCAAATGCGAGGGTTAGAATAAATGGTACGCTCTCCAACCCATTCAAAATCAACAACGGCACTAGACAAGGCTGCCCTCTGTCACCGATACTATTCGCGCTTACGATTGAGGTGTTGGCGAGCAAGATCAGGAATAACCCCCTCATCAGAGGGTTCTTGATAGGTGGCAAAGAACAAAAACTGTCAATGTATGCCGACGACGTCTTGCTGTCTATCTCAGACTCACCAGACTCATTAAAGGAAGCCTTGACAGAGTTCTCGACATTCGGGAGTATGTCAAATTTTTTACTAAATCCACAAAAATCAGAAATATTGATAGTCAATGAACGACCAGAGCTTACCAGCGCTCTACAGGCCAGCTGCCCAATTAAGCTAGCACGACATTCCATAAAATATTTAGGGATAAGAATCACTACTGATATTAAGGAAACAATAGAAATCAATTATAAAAACATCAGGGACGAGATCATATCAGACTTAACTAATTGGAAAAATAAGACCATCTCATGGTTGGGACGCGTCGGGGTAACCAAGATGAATATCCTACCACGTGTGTTGTACATAATGCAGACTATCCCGGTACCCTCAGCTACACCTTACATTCAGCAGATTCAGAAAGCCATAGAAACCTATATATGGAATGGCATTAAACCAAGAATCAGGAAACACACTACATACTTACCTAGAAATGATGGCGGTCTAGGTGTGCCCCTATTAAAAGAATATCAGAGAGCCATCACACTGCAGAGACTGGTTGAATGGAGCCAGAATATGCGTAACAAAGCCTGGGTTCAAATTGACAATGACCTACTGAAGCGTGGAAATGTAGGAGCATTGGCCTGGGTCTCTTCTGGGAACAGACCAGCTAACATCACACAATACCCCCTGATTCGGGGGGTGTTTGAGGAATGGGACAAGATAATAGCTAAGGAACCTCATATCTCCACACTATACTCACCAAACACCCCAGTCCGAGAAAACCCAGACATGGGCATGGAATATAAACCACATACACCGGGCGAATTCTACACACTAGCGGACACTTCTATAGCCAACATCCTACAACAGGGTAAACTTAAAACACAAGCCGAACTGTCAGATTGGGCACCTGAGATTTTTAATTCTTGGTACAGAGTAACACAAATGCAACACTACATAAAGAAGCACAGGGACAAAACAGCTCTATCTAGACAAAGAACTTTTTATGAGACACTATGCATCATGACTCAGGCCCCGACACATCTAATATCACTTTTATACAAAGCACTACTTACAAAAGGGGGACGTACACTACCGTCTTATGCAACTGCATGGCAGAATGACCTAGGTCAAGAAATAGGTGCAAAAGACTGGACAAAGATCTTTGAGAAGGCAAAAAAGGCCTCAGTATCAATGAAACTACAAGAAACACACTACAAACTGTTAAGCAGATGGTACATGACACCCCAACGCCTACATAGAATTTATCCACAAGTGAGCGGGGAGTGCTGGAGGGGGTGCGGGGGGGAGGGAACATTGCTACACATCTGGTGGGAATGCCCTGGCATACGACTATACTGGCAAGAAGTACTAGGGGCAATGAGCAATAAACTAGGAGTGATGATTCCACCCAAACCCACGTATCTAATCTACCATGGTCTACCCAAAATAGTCGGGGAAGACAAATACTTACTCCTCTTGCTCATGCTAAATGGAGCAAAGGGTCTAATACCTACTTACTGGAAGAAAACACAAGTCCCGACCATTCAAGAATGGAGGCACAGAGTAGGGGACCTACTCAAATTAGAGAGATATCACTATCTCAAAACAGGCAAAATAGGCACGCATGAAATGATGACACTGAGATGGGAGGGTAGAGGAATATAACATTAAGCGTCAAATGGAATAGCCACAAATATAGGACAGAACCCCGGAAAGGTTACTGCCTAAAAATAATAACTAGTGGTGTCCCCTCTACCTCCATCCTCTCCACCCATCCTTACCCCCCCCCCCCCCCCCCTTACCCTTTTTTTTTTTTTTTTTTTTTCCCACTCCCCCATCTCTTCTTTCTATTCTTCTTACTTCATGTACTTTCACTCCTTTTCCCTGCACTTACTCTGCCTTGCATAAGAGGAGCAAGGCCATAATCTCGGGAACCAATATTTACTCGGTAATGTGTATCAGGAATCCGAGAACCAAACTGACTGAAACCAGTGGTAATCCCGAGATTAAGTTCCAAAGTCTAAGACTAACTGTTGATAGGAATGTTAATATTTAATAAACAAATTATATGGTTAAAACAAGCTACAGAATAAGGACCCACGTCCATACAAGATAAACAGACAAGAGAAACAGACTATGCAACAAAAGCTACATAATCCTGGAACTACCTAAAGGATTACAGGCACTTAGTAGTAGACATTTCGCTATGATTGTTCATAATGATGTATCTGTAAAACTAGAAATGTATGTAATGATCAAAGTTGCTCCAAATTCTTCTCCAATAAAGCTTGTTTTTGAAAACTAAAAAAAAAAAAAAACATTTGTGCAATAATTGCACAAGCTGTTTGTCAATAATTTCAGTGAGAAACCTAAAGTTTGTGAAAAAATTTGTGAAAAAGTGAACATTTTTTTTTTTTTATCGCATTTGGGGGTAAAATGGTGGCATAAAATATACCAAAATGGGCCTAGATCAATACTTTGGGATGTCTTCTAAAAATATATATATACATGTTAAAGGATATTCAGGGATTCCTGACAGATATCAGTGTCCCAATGTAACTAGCGCTAATTTTGAAAAAAAGTGGTTTGGAAATAGCAAAGTGCTACTTGTATTTATTACCCTATAACTTGCAAAAAAAGCAAAGAACATGTAAACATTGGGTATTTCTAAACTCAGGACAAAATTAAGAAACTATTTAGCATTGGTGTTTTTTGGTGGTTGTAGATGTGTAACAGATTTTGGGGGTCAAAGTTTGAAAAAATTGTTTTTTTTCCTCATATTTTATAAAAAAATTTAATAGTAAATTATAAGATATGATGAAAATAATGGTATCTTTAGAAAGTCCATTTAATGGCGAGAAAAACGGTATATAATATGTGTGGGTACAGTAAATGAGTAAGAGGAAAATTACAGCTAAACACTGCAAAAATGTAAAAATAGCCTTGGTCCCAAACGGTCAACAAATCGAAAAGTGCTCTGGTCACTAAGGGGTTAATTTTGTTCCATTTTTTTTTTTATTTCATGATTCAGAAAGAACATGCAATTCGAAATAATTTTACAATTTATTTCTGTTATCTAATTTGTTTTGTCCTCTTTGTAACCTTTGTTGAAAAGAATACCTAGGCAGGCTCAGAAGCTGCTGATTGGTGGCTGCACATATATGCCTCTTGTCATTGCTTTTCCTAACAGTGCCTTACTGCTCCTTCAACAAAGGATACCAGGAGAATAAAGCAAATTAGATAATAGCTTCTTCAACAAAGGATACCAGGAGAATAAAGCAAATTAGATAATAGAAGTAAATTGGAAAGTTATTTAAAATTGTATGCTCTATCTGAATCAAGAAAGAAAAATTTGAGGTTCCATGTCCCTTTAAATCTCCTGCATTTGTTGACTATTAAAAAAAACTGGCATCTGTGAATAAAGTCGTCTACTTGGATCAAAGCCAGTACAAAAATATACAAAGGCAGAAACCTAGCACCCAGGAAAGTAAATATGTAATGAAATAAAGAGTCCGGCAGATAACCATCAAATACTTTAGCTGCAAAAGTGCCTTAATTTGAATCAGCAGGTCACAAAAAAAAGTCATTAAACAAGCGCAACATAAAGAAATGCTCATATACAGGCTTCATACACAATGGTTTTTAAAGAGATACTGCACACTTTTCTTTTCTCTGTCCCATCTAAGAGGGGGTATTTTAAATAAAATTGAATTTGATTTTGATGCTCCTTTTTATAGTCAGTGATTATCCACAAACACAGCTGAACCAACCAATAAGAATAAATATTACAGCATTAAACCTGCATGTCTCACCAGGTTCAATTTATATCTTTTTACTTCACCTTTTCATTAACCTTTTAAAGCCGTTATGCCGTTCCATTCCGTCATAATTAGACTGGGCTTTAAAGCCGTTATGACGGAATGGAACGTCATAACTAACGGCTGTCCTGAAGCCTTCTGTGCTTCAGGGATTTAATCGCGGTCTGGAGGGCGTTCCTAGGATTGTAGGGACGCCCCCCAGATGCGATCCAATAATTGAAATCTCGCGATCGTATGCACGATCGCGTAGTTTCAATTTGTCTACATCGGAACAGTTGTTCCGATGTAGGCACTTTAACCCTGTCACGAAAGGGTTAAAATGTACATAAAACCCCAACATTGTCTTTTGTGATTCAGACAGAGCATGCAATTTGTATTTACTTTTATGATCAAATTATCTTGGTTCCCATGATATTCCTAATTGAAGAGATACCTAGGTAGGTGTCGGGAGCACTACATAGCAGTAAATAGTGCTGCTATAAAGTGCTCTTGCAAATGGATAACAAAACAGCGAAACTGCTGTCATATAGTGCTCCCGACACGTGCATGCTCCTGAGCTTTACATTCCTACTTTTCAACAAAATATACCAAGAGAACAAAAATTTGATAATAAAAGTAAAAACAGAATTTATGTTTACCTGATAAATTACTTTCTCCAACGGTGTGTCCGGTCCACGGCGTCATCCTTACTTGTGGGATATTCTCCTCCCCAACAGGAAATGGCAAAGAGCCCAGCAAAGCTGGTCACATGATCCCTCCTAGGCTCCGCCTACCCCAGTCATTCGACCGACGTTAAGGAGGAATATTTGCATAGGAGAAACCATATGGTACCGTGGTGACTGTAGTTAAAGAAAATAAATTATCAGACCTGATTAAAAAAACCAGGGCGGGCCGTGGACCGGACACACCGTTGGAGAAAGTAATTTATCAGGTAAACATAAATTCTGTTTTCTCCAACATAGGTGTGTCCGGTCCACGGCGTCATCCTTACTTGTGGGAACCAATACCAAAGCTTTAGGACACGGATGAAGGGAGGGAGCAAATCAGGTCACCTAAATGGAAGGCACCACGGCTTGCAAAACCTTTCTCCCAAAAATAGCCTCAGAAGAAGCAAAAGTATCAAACTTGTAAAATTTGGTAAAAGTGTGCAGTGAAGACCAAGTCGCTGCCCTACATATCTGATCAACAGAAGCCTCGTTCTTGAAGGCCCATGTGGAAGCCACAGCCCTAGTGGAATGAGCTGTGATTCTTTCGGGAGGCTGCCGTCCGGCAGTCTCGTAAGCCAATCTGATGATGCTTTTAATCCAAAAAGAGAGAGAGGTAGAAGTTGCTTTTTGACCTCTCCTTTTACCAGAATAAACAACAAACAAGGAAGATGTTTGTCTAAAATCCTTTGTAGCATCTAAATAGAATTTTAGAGCGCGAACAACATCCAAATTGTGCAACAAACGTTCCTTCTTTGAAACTGGTTTCGGACACAGAGAAGGTACGATAATCTCCTGGTTAATGTTTTTGTTAGAAACAACTTTTGGAAGAAAACCAGGTTTAGTACGTAAAACCACCTTATCTGCATGGAACACCAGATAAGGAGGAGAACACTGCAGAGCAGATAATTCTGAAACTCTTCTAGCAGAAGAGATTGCAACTAAAAACAAAACTTTCCAAGATAATAACTTAATATCAACGGAATGTAAGGGTTCAAACGGAACCCCCTGAAGAACTGAAAGAACTAAATTGAGACTCCAAGGAGGAGTCAAAGGTTTGTAAACAGGCTTAATTCTAACCAGAGCCTGAACAAAGGCTTGAACATCTGGCACAGCTGCCAGCTTTTTGTGAAGTAACACAGACAAGGCAGAAATCTGTCCCTTCAGGGAACTTGCAGATAATCCTTTTTCCAATCCTTCTTGAAGGAAGGATAGAATCTTAGGAATCTTAACCTTGTCCCAAGGGAATCCTTTAGATTCACACCAACAGATATATTTTTTCCAAATTTTGTGGTAAATCTTTCTAGTTACAGGCTTTCTGGCCTGAACAAGAGTATCGATAACAGAATCTGAGAACCCCCGCTTCGATAAGATCAAGCGTTCAATCTCCAAGCAGTCAGCTGGAGTGAAACCAGGTTCGGATGTTCGAACGGACCCTGAACAAGAAGGTCTCGTCTCAAAGGTAGCTTCCAAGGTGGAGCCGATGACATATTCACCAGATCTGCATACCAAGTCCTGCGTGGCCACGCAGGAGCTATCAAGATCACCGACGCCCTCTCCTGATTGATCCTGGCTACCAGCCTGGGGATGAGAGGGAACGGCGGGAACACATAAGCTAGTTTGAAGGTCCAAGGTGCTACTAGTGCATCCACTAGAGCCGCCTTGGGATCCCTGGATCTGGACCCGTAGCAAGGAACTTTGAAGTTCTGACGAGAGGCCATCAGATCCATGTCTGGAATGCCCCACAGCTGAGTGACTTGGGCAAAGATTTCCGGATGGAGTTCCCACTCCCCCGGATGCAATGTCTGACGACTCAGAAAATCCGCTTCCCAATTTTCCACTCCTGGGATGTGGATAGCGGACAGGTGGCAGGAGTGAGACTCCGCCCATAGAATGATTTTGGTCACTTCTTCCATCGCTAGGGAACTCCTTGTTCCCCCCTGATGGTTGATGTACGCAACAGTTGTCATGTTGTCTGATTGAAACCGTATGAACTTGGCCCTCGCTAGCTGAGGCCAAGCCTTGAGAGCATTGAATATCGCTCTCAGTTCCAGAATATTTATCGGTAGAAGAGATTCTTCCCGAGACCAAAGACCCTGAGCTTTCAGGGATCCCCAGACCGCGCCCCAGCCCATCAGACTGGCGTCGGTCGTGACAATGACCCACTCTGGTCTGCGGAATGTCATCCCTCGTGACAGGTTGTCCAGGGACAGCCACCAACGGAGTGAGTCTCTGGTCCTCTGATTTACTTGTATCTTCGGAGACAAGTCTGTATAATCCCCATTCCACTGACTGAGCATGCACAGTTGTAATGGTCTTAGATGAATGCGCGCAAAAGGAACTATGTCCATAGCCGCTACCATCAACCCGATCACTTCCATGCACTGAGCTATGGAAGGAAGAGGAACGGAATGAAGTATCCGACAAGAGTCTAGAAGCTTTGTTTTTCTGGCCTCTGTCAGAAATATCCTCATTTCTAAGGAGTCTATTATTGTTCCCAAGAAGGGAACCCTTGTTGACGGAGATAGAGAACTCTTTTCCACGTTCACTTTCCATCCGTGAGATCTGAGAAAGGCCAGGACGATGTCCGTGTGAGCCTTTGCTTGAGGAAGGGACGACGCTTGAATCAGAATGTCGTCCAAGTAAGGTACTACAGCAATGCCCCTTGGTCTTAGCACAGCTAGAAGGGACCCTAGTACCTTTGTGAAAATCCTTGGAGCAGTGGCTAATCCGAAAGGAAGCGCCACGAACTGGTAATGCTTGTCCAGGAATGCGAACCTTAGGAACCGATGATGTTCCTTGTGGATAGGAATATGTAGATACGCATCCTTTAAATCCACCGTGGTCATGAATTGACCTTCCTGGATGGAAGGAAGAATAGTTCGAATGGTTTCCATCTTGAACGATGGAACCTTGAGAAACTTGTTTAAGATCTTGAGATCTAAGATTGGTCTGAACGTTCCCTCTTTTTTGGGAACTATGAACAGATTGGAGTAGAACCCCATCCCTTGTTCTCTTAATGGAACAGGATGAATCACTCCCATCTTTAACAGGTCTTCTACACAATGTAAGAATGCCTGTCTTTTTATGTGGTCTGAAGACAACTGAGACCTGTGGAACCTCCCCCTTGGGGGAAGTCCCTTGAATTCCAGAAGATAACCTTGGGAGACTATTTCTAGCGCCCAAGGATCCAGAACATCTCTTGCCCAAGCCTGAGCGAAGAGAGAGAGTCTGCCCCCCACCAGATCCGGTCCCGGATCGGGGGCCAACATTTCATGCAGTCTTGGTAGCAGTGGCAGGTTTCTTGGCCTGCTTTCCCTTGTTCCAGCCTTGCATTGGTCTCCAAGCTGGCTTGGCTTGAGAAGTATTACCCTCTTGCTTAGAGGACGTAGCACCTCGGGCTGGTCCGTTTCTACGAAAGGGACGAAAATTAGGTTTATTTTTTGCCTTGAAAGGCCGATCCTGAGGAAGGGCGTGGCCCTTACCCCCAGTGATATCCGAGATAATCTCTTTCAAGTCAGGGCCAAACAGCGTTTTCCCCTTGAAAGGAATGTTAAGTAGCTTGTTCTTGGAAGACGCATCAGCCGACCAAGATTTCAACCAAAGCGCTCTGCGCGCCACAATAGCAAACCCAGAATTCTTAGCCGCTAACCTAGCCAATTGCAAAGTGGCGTCTAGGGTGAAAGAATTAGCCAATTTGAGAGCATTGATTCTGTCCATAATCTCCTCATAAGGAGGAGAATCACTATCGACCGCCTTTATCAGCTCATCGAACCAGAAACATGCGGCTGTAGCGACAGGGACAATGCATGCAATTGGTTGTAGAAGGTAACCCTGCTGAACAAACATCTTTTTAAGCAAACCTTCTAATTTTTTATCCATAGGATCTTTGAAAGCACAACTATCCTCTATGGGTATAGTGGTGCGTTTGTTTAAAGTGGAAACCGCTCCCTCGACCTTGGGGACTGTCTGCCATAAGTCCTTTCTGGGGTCGACCAAAGGAAACAATTTTTTAAATATGGGGGGAGGGACGAAAGGAATACCGGGCCTTTCCCATTCTTTATTAACAATGTCCGCCACCCGCTTGGGTATAGGAAAAGCTTCTGGGAGCCCCGGCACCTCTAGGAACTTGTCCATTTTACATAGCTTCTCTGGGATGACCAACTTGTCACAATCATCCAGAGTGGATAATACCTCCTTAAGCAGAATGCGGAGATGTTCCAACTTAAATTTAAATGCAATCACATCAGGTTCAGCCTGTTGAGAAATGTTCCCTGAATCAGTAATTTCTCCCTCAGACAAAACCTCCCTGGCCCCATCAGACTGGGTTAGGGGCCCTTCAGAGATATTAGTATCAGCGTTGCCATGCTCTTCAGTATCTAAAACAGAGCAGCCGCGCTTACGCTGACAAGTGTTCATTTGGGCTAAAATGTTTTTGACAGAATTATCCATTACAGCCGTTAATTGTTGCATAGTAAGGAGTATTGGCGCGCTAGATGTACTAGGGGCCTCCTGAGTGGGCAAGACTCGTGTAGACGAAGGAGGGAATGATGCAGTACCATGCTTACTCCCCTCACTTGAGGAATCATCTTGGGCATCATTGTCATTATCACATAAATCACATTTATTTAAATGAATAGGAATTCTGGCTTCCCCACATTCAGAACACAGTCTATCTGGTAGTTCAGACATGTTAAACAGGCATAAACTTGATAACAAAGTACAAAAACGTTTTAAAATAAAACCGTTACTGTCACTTTAAATTTTAAACTGAACACACTTTATTACTGCAATTGCGAAAAAACATGAAGGAATTGTACAAAATTCACCAAATTTTCACCACAGTGTCTTAAAGCCTTAAAAGTATTGCACACCAAATTTGGAAGCTTTAACCCTTAAAATAACGGAACCGGAGCCGTTTTAAACTTTAACCCCTTTACAGTCCCTGGTATCTGCTTTGCTGAGACCCAACCAAGCCCAAAGGGGAATACGATACCAAATGACGCCTTCAGAAAGTCTTTTCTAAGTATCAGAGCTCCTCACACATGCGACTGCATGCCATGCCTCTCAAAAACAAGTGCGCCACACCGGCGCGAAAATGAGGCTCTGCTTATGCTTTGGGAAAGTCCCTAAGTAATAAGGTGTCTAATACAGTGCCTGCCGATATTCTTATATCAAAATACCCAGATAAAATGATTCCTCAAGGCTAAATATGTGTTAATAATGAATCGATTTAGCCCAGAAAAGTCTACAGTCTTAATAAGCCCTTGTGAAGCCCTTATTTATGATCGTAATAAACATGGCTTACCGGATCCCATAGGGAAAATGACAGCTTCCAGCATTACATCGTCTTGTTAGAATGTGTCATACCTCAAGCAGCAAGAGACTGCATACTGTTCCCCCAACTGAAGTTAGTAGCTCTCAACAGTCCTGTGTGGAACAGCCATGGATTTTAGTTACGGTTGCTAAAATCATTTTCCTCATACAAACAGAAATCTTCATCTCTTTTCTGTTTCTGAGTAAATAGTACATACCAGCACTATTTCAAAATAACAAACTCTTGATTGAATAATAAAAACTACAGTTAAACACTAAAAAACTCTAAGCCATCTCCGTGGAGATGTTGCCTGTACAACGGCAAAGAGAATGACTGGGGTAGGCGGAGCCTAGGAGGGATCATGTGACCAGCTTTGCTGGGCTCTTTGCCATTTCCTGTTGGGGAGGAGAATATCCCACAAGTAAGGATGACGCCGTGGACCGGACACACCTATGTTGGAGAAATTAGAAATATATTAAATTGTCTACTCTAGCTGATTCATGAAATCCAGTGATAACTGGCCTGTCCTTCATATGCAATAAAGGGATGCTAAACCCCCCCCCCCAAAAAAAATCATGATTCAGATATAGCAGCAATTTTAAGCAACTTTCTAATTTATTCCTATTATCAATTGTTCTTCGTTCTCTTGCTATCTTTATTTTAAAAAGCAGGTTATGCTTGCTTATGCTTATTGGTTTGCTAAATGTAGCCATCAATAAGCAAGCGCTATCCAGGGTGCTGAACCTAAAATGGGCTGGCTCCTAAGCTTTACATTCCTGCTTCTTTTTTTTTTTTTTTTTAAAGAAAAATTGATAATAGGAATAAATTAGAAAGTAGCTATATATGAATCATTAAAGAAAAATATGTGGGTTTAGTATCTCTTTAACTTAAAGGGACATTAAACACGGTAGATAGAATGATTCATTCAAAGAAAAGATTAGTCCATGACTAACATGTAGATGTATTTTTAAAGTTTCATTAGTTGTTTAAAATGTGACAAAATAAGTGTAAAGTTTTAGTGTCTATAAAACACTGGGAGCTGCCATGTTGTAACTTGTGTTACCTTCTCTGCTGTGGCCAATTAGGGACAGTTATACATAGGTCACTAGAGTGTGCAGCCAATGGTTGTGCTGGATTTAACAGTGTTCTGCACTTCCATTTCTAACAGGAACTGAAAAGCTCACAATTTCAGAATGGAATTACAGGCAAAGAGGACAAAATAAATAATGAAAGTATATTGCAGAGTTGTTTTATTATATACAATGTATCATTTTATATTACCATCTCAAAGTGTTTAATGTCCCTTTAACTATCTGCAGAAACAGTTAAAGGTACCCAATTATTAGTATGTTATGGGTTAAGTACTGATGCTTATTTATTCTGGATTAGCGTGAAAATTAAAGCTAATGCTAGTTTAACAATGAAAGAAGTGATTAGTGAGTTAATGACCTGAACTGGATGAAAGAACGATATCCACCCATTTACTTACTCAGAGATTTTTAGAAATTCACCTCAGGGTTTGGCTAATCCCAGGAGAAAGCTATTAAAATTTTACATGTACTTCATAAAATGATATTAAATTTCTCTATACACTCTCAGATGTATATTAATATATAAAAGAGGTTTGTCACTGATGACTGAAGCCCAGTGAGTGCTTATATTTCCAAACTTTTATACACTTTTAATAGCACCCTGGCAGCTGTATTCTGTTGGTGAGAGTGCATACACAACACTGCTTGGAAATTATAAATGAAAGTGCCCCTGTCTTAAATTATGCTTACCAGATCATTTTCTGTACGGGGAGAGTCCACAGCTGCATTACTTATTTTTGGGAAATCAAAACCCAAGCTATAGAGGACACTGGATGCAAACGGACGGGAACAAAATGATGGCCCCTTCTGAGGGCACCACAGCCTGCTATAACCCAAACCCCCCCCCCCCCCCAAAAAAAAAAAAACTTCTTCAACAGAAGCAGAAGAAACAAAAATGTGAAAAGGACCCAGTAACAGCCCATCAATTAGAACCATAGGGATGTAATACTCGTGGAATACTCCTCTATCAGACCGAACTCGGCCAGTAGTTTTGTTATCCCGGCACCGAGCCGAAATGATAGGGAATATTCCAGAGCAGAGTAGGTTTGCAAGATGAGATAAATGGCACTCACCACAGGCAGGACAGTCTTGGCGAAAACAGTCAGGAAACCAGAGGGTGGTCAGGCAAGCAAGGTTTGGTAACATTAAGGCAGTCCAGGGGTAAACCACTAGGATGATCAGGCAGGCAGGGTTTGGCAATAGTAAGGCAGTCCAGGGGTAAACCACTAGGATGGTCAGACAGACAGGGTTTGGCAACAGTATGACAATCCAGGGCAGATAGGGGTTAACAGGTAGAGTGGTCAGACAGGCAGGGGTCAGCAACAAAATAACAATCCAGCATACCAATCAATAACACCCAGGAGAACAGTAAGTAACACCTATACTTGGGCAGTGATAGGTAGGACTGAAGTTACTCACATAAGTGCAGGATTCGCGCCACAGGAGATCCAGACCGGCTTCTGAAGGAGGAAGCGTGCAGCGATGACATCACCGCCACACGCTTCCCCCCTAGGTCGACGAGCAGACAGCAGGCGCCACGTCCCTAGAAACAGCTAGAGCAGAGCGACAAGGGATCCCTAATAGAGACCACAGGACCGATAGGTCCAAAACGTTGTACTTTTACTGGCTGCAATAAATATTTTGATATTTGAACTTCGGTGCTGCTGGATATTCTATCAAGGCTTTGATTGTGTAAGGCCTTTCAGCATGCACGTTGCCGGCTACACTGGTGCTATAGGGTCCTGGACTCATGTTGTATCACAGAGACTGTTCACTTAGCCTCAAAGGGCTTCTAGGATAACACCCCCAAAGTCCGAAGACAAGGCAGAACCCTAAAGAGATCAGAACTCAAACCTTAGACAATAATCCCTGTTTGAGAGAAAATGGCAGTCTCCAAAGATCCAGTCTGGATCAACCCCTCAAGAAATAGACGAAGGAAAAACTCTCAACATGCAATGACAAAAGAGACTGCATAACAATTCCCCAGATTCCCAAGTATATAGGATGAAAAGGAGGGTACTACAAGAAAAATGGTCCCTAAGAACCGGGTCTCCTTAACCAGATGACAGATCCTTCCCTAAATGGCAAGGAGAAGCAAAAATACTGCAATCCTTGAAGAAAAAAGAAAAAAAGAAAAAAAAAAAAAGAGAAACACTGCCTAAGGAGATCAGACCAAAAAGGACAATGCAATCCACAATGGAGTACCAATAGAGGGGGGGGGGGGGGGGGGGGAACCCTACCCCCGGTACTAAAGATTTCCATGAAGTCATCTGATCCCTCTAAGAAGAGAGAACTCTAGCTCCTGTCCAAAGGACCTCAGGAACTACAAATATACTGCCATAGCAGGATTCGTAATCCCAGCCAATTATTCTAGCTATGCAGGGACAAGACACATAGGATTGAGAACAACTCAAACATCGGACGCCTCTCCAAGATGAAATAAGTAGGCCTGTCTGACATCTAGGATAGAAGGGCCTCCCATAGCTTGTAGAAACAAGAAAGCAACAACTTGTTAACAAGAAGCAAACCCAAAAGATTTGGTTGGGGAGACCGGAAGGGGCGGAGACACGCGAGACAGCAGCGTGTTGCGACTCTGTTGGGAAAGAGTCAGACCGCAAGATCCAGCAAGCAGCAGACCCAGTCCTTGGGGCCATTTTTTTTCGTTGCTGGCCCACGGACACCAGAGTTCCTACACTGGGACTCACCTGCTCAATACCAGGCCTATACCTCAGGTGTATGGAGGCTCGCCACCTGGGCCTACTGAGTATCATCGGAAGCGACGCTAGAGGTGGGCGTGAGTTTAACGCCAACACAGCGCCTTGGAACCGTACCTAGCCTGCAAGAGCCGTGACGACAGAGGCACGGAGGTGATTACCCGCACAGCGTCTTACACAACACAACAAGCCACTTGCCGAGAGGAATCCCCCCCGCGTGTTTGTGGACTCTGGTAAGGAAATCAGAGAGGGGAGCCAATACAGCGGCCAAGAGAGGTGAGCGCAGTTTTGGTCACTGAACTCAACAAGACTATTGCCTCACACACCTACAAGCTACATATAAGGTACTGTTGCTGTTTAATAAGAGAAACCTTGAGAGGGGCACAAATCTGTGATTTCAAGTGTGTTGGAGTACAAGTGAGAATTCCAGCAAAGTCAGTCCAGTAAAGGGTGAAGGAGGGAAAAGTTGGTCTAAAGCCCAGTACAAGTATACTGCACAGGCCCAGTTGCACTCCCTATTACCCAGCTAATAACTTGGAGACTGACTGGCTAATAACAACTGAGACTGTCCCAGAAAAAGGTCCTTTTTTTTTCTTTTGTGCTTGCCTGCTTCTTACAGGGACAATAACGTTTTGAAAAATTCCTAAATACTGAAGGAACTGATTAAATTAGCACTGTGATATTTTCTTGTCCACACTGCATCCCGCTTATCAGTGGTGTCCTCACACAGTACATGTATGCGCACCCCTGTGTACAGAATGCCACCCCTTGCGATCTGCTTGTGCACCCCGATGTGAATAGTGGCATATAAATAATAGGGGCAATGTTTGACTGTAAACAGACAACACGATTGGTATTTGGATAATTTTGCTTGTTACATAAAAAAAAAAAAAAAAAAAAAAAAATATAGATCTACTATCAATAACTGTAAATACGTTAACTTGAGTTATCCTCACTGCTAGATATAGGAGATTGCATACTGTGTAGAGCTGCGCATCTTCACCTGTCTCACGATTCGATTCGATTACGATTATCATCGTAACGATTCGATACGATTCGATTCTACGATGCATCGCGATGCATCGCGATGCATCACGATTACTGCACTATTTCTGCCCAATTTTTCAGAAAAAAAATTTCAAGAAGTCAAAGTATTGAAATAAACTCTTTTTTTATTTTATTAGCTCAAAAAAGGACACTCTTCCTGTGGCAAAGTCTGAACACAGCAGACAACAACAGTTTATAGAACAGTAAATACTAAATGGCAATTGTTGTATTGGTTTGGAAACAATATTATGGCATCAAACTGTAGTTACAGAGTACGTAGTGTAAAAAGTGCAGTGCTCACAGTGTACTTCTTCAGTAAAAGAAAATATTTAAATGTACAGTATATATTATATATTAGTAAAAGTACACTATACACTTGTAACTATGTTGGTTTTAATTTAATTTCTTTACTTACTTAGTAATAATAATATAGACATTAAATTAAAACCCAAATAGATAGGTTAAGCTTAAGTTACCACCATAATACCTTATTTGTGTGAAACTGAAAATTGTCCTCAGAAAACAAAACATAAATCCCTTATAGGTACAAAATTACAGGTGCAGTCCACTGTGCCTTCATGACTGTCAATTTGTGGCAAACAAACATCACGTGAAGAATCTGGAACACAACACACAGCACAAAGTGTGCACACAACACACATGTGATTGTGACATATACAATTAGTTTACACACAGTTACAGACTTACAATAGTACTAGAGAGAGAGACATTTAAAACAAGTAGCATTGAACTGAACTACTATAACTACAGTTTCTTCTTGATGATTATATTATCTTTATGGGATCACAAATATAATTAGTTAGTTATTAGTTACTGTTAAAGCAGTACTACACACAACTGAACACAGTGACTGAGTCTGTCACTGAACAGTACACAGCAGTCACACACAAACAAACAATACATAAAAAAGGACACAGACATCAAGGAGTAAATCATGGTGAAGAAAGGGTGGCACGCCACTCACCTGAGGTGTGTGTGCTTTATTTTTGTATTGTGTTGTTGTGTGTGGCACTGTGTGCTGTGTGTGCTGTACTGTCTGTCTGTAGTGTACATTATATTTGTGATCCAATAAAGATTTACTCAAGGTTTACTCAAGGCTTTTCCTTCCCTAGTGGTTTGGCTTCAGTCTCACTCTCTGCATAGTGCACTCATAGACAGTTGACAGTCACACTCACTAGACACTCAGACACTAGAGACACAGTGGGACACACACACAAACAAAAACATTCAAAGGCACCACAGCCACCCAGTCAGCCACAGTCACACTCACACTCATAGACACTTAGACACTGGGACAGACACACAATCACATACAAACAAAAACATTCAAAGGCAGTTAATACACTCATCTCACAGCACACACTCATAGAGAATGAGATACATACAAACTTTTCAAACTGGCACTCACTCACTCACAGACACACTCACACACTCATAAAGAGACAGTTAGACACTGCAGTACACACATTGTTATTGTTAACTGGTTGGTTATATTCGGTTAACCCCTACAGATCTGCCTGAGAGTGGGTGGGATGGCATTTGGGATTGGGAATTGGGATCATAAACAAAAACATATGATATCTTTCTTAAAGGGTCTATTTAAAATAGACAATTTTTAGTGTGAAAGAATAATATTAATAATCCCTTATGCAGTGTGCACTATGCACTCACTGCATTGCAAACAATACAGGGGTGTGCTGTAAACAATAGCACAACATCTACAAAACAGAGCACTTCCTGATTTTGCAAACATCACAGTAACACTAGAAGTAGTAATAGACATTATACAACAAGTAGCATTGAACTACTAGATTTACTAACTTTGATTATCTTTATGGGATCACAAATATATTGTTACACAACACACACACAGTCACAGTCACACACAGTCAAACAATACCAAAAAAAACACACATCATAAAAAGAGTGAATCATGGTGAAGGGTGACACTGACTGACAGTACACGCACACATGAGGTGTGTGCAGTTGTGTGTTTCTTTTGTATTGTGTGTGTGTGTGTGTGACTGTGACAGAGTGACGTGGTCTGTCGTGTCGTGTAGTGTACTAGTATATTTTGTGATCCAACAAAGATTTACTCAAGGTTTTAAGCTTCATTTTTCAAAAAGCTATAAGCTATATAACAGTAACAAATATAAAATAACTTAACAGTAGTCTGCACTGGGCAGTGGGGCACACAGCACTTTCTTCTGGATGTGCCAAAAAACATTAAATATTTATATTATAAACCTGAATCACTACTCAGAATTATGGAATATGTAGGTTTTTCTGTAAGAACACTAGTTGATCCACATGCTCTGGTTTGAGGGTGCTTCTTTTTGCCGTTACCACATCTCCTGCAGTGGAGAAAACCCGCTCTGCAGACACGCTTGTACCTGGGATACACAAGTATCGCTTTGACAAATGAGAGAGGAGGGGAAATATGACCTCATGTACATGCCACCATTTCAAAGGGTCTTCAGTGAGAGGCAGAGATGGGGCTTTACAATATTTCTCTATTTCCTCTTCAGCCTTGGCATAGGGGGTCTTGGGTTCTATTGTACCTTCAGTGTCAGTGAAAGACTGTCCCAGCAAAGTCATGAGAAGCGATGTGGACTTTCTTTTGGGAGGAGAAGGGTTATCCTCCTCGATGGCTGATTCTTCTTCCAGAGTTTCTTTTCCCTCAGGCAGTGGCACTTCATCCACGTTTGTCCTCCTAGATGTAACTGTACTAGTACACTCAATCTGTGTTTGAACAAAAGAATAGAAAAAATAGCATTCATTATTACCTCGAACAGCCAGCCAGCTAATGCTATGTGTGTGCTCAGAGAGACAGTAATGCATAAATAAATGCATGCAACAGCTCACATCTATTAGGAAGGACTCGGGAGTGGACGGAGGAGGAGGAAAGTTGACTGACTGTGGCGTTTTCAAACTGACTTATATAATAAACCTTGTACTCATTAAACTAGCTACTAATCAAGCTACTGCAGTGATAGCTAAGCCTATTTTGTATGGATGATGGTATGTTTTATGTTTGTTTTCAATTTATACATTTTTCAAGAAACATGATGCAATTAAAATTACCTCCAAGGATGCAGCCTCCTCAGTCACTCCTCTGTATATCTCCAATCTCTCCTCCTCTGTGAGAATAAAAGGCAGTCCCTTAAAACGAGGATCCAGGGCAGAGGCTGTATAAAGTATCTTCTTCTCTGCCTCACTGCTGTACCTCTTCAGGAGATCTGTTTTGATGGCATTCTTGATCTCATGGATCATGGGTGTGTCTCCCATGGTGTCTGTCATGTTCTGGAGCAGTTGTGCATTTAGAGGGGCAATGAGAGAAACAGTTGGATTGCGCTCTTCTGACATCAGTGTGGTTGCATCTTTCATTGGCTTTAATGCACTCACAGCATCCTCTGCATTTGACACATCTGTTTCGTTGAGAGTGCAGAGATCTGACTCACTTTTTCTGACTTCTGGAGACAACAATGTGGCACAGATTGCAGGTTGCTGTTCTAGGAACCTCTCGACCATGTCATATGAGCTGTTCCACCTTGTTGTCACATCAGTTATCAGCTTATGATTCTTCAGGCCAAGACATTTCTGTTTTTCTTTCAGACAGTGGTTTGCTGTAGTGCTGCGGTGAAAAAATGTTGATATTCGTCGCACTCAAAAGCCTAAAAGCCTGGAGAGCGTGGCCACTTTCAGCGCCCGCTGGGATGCGAGATTCAGTGTATGGGCGAAGCATTTTACATGAGGGAATTTTCCAACTTGAGCAGCAACAATCATGTTCGAAGCATTGTCGGTCACAAGCACTACAGATTTATCGGACAGCTGCCATTCTTCCACGACACGAGACAGTAGCTCCGCCAGATGAGAACCCGTGTGAGACTCATAAACTGCTCTCGTTTGCAGCACATGCGACAAGATCTTCCAGTCCTTGCTAATGTAATGTGCAGTTACTGTTACATAAGACTCCGTCGTGACTGAAGTCCATGAATCACACGTTAGTGCGACTCAACTGGCTTGGCTCATTGATGCAATTACCTGAGCTTTTGTTTCTTGGTAGAGTGCAGGTATAACGTTTTCTGTTAAGTGATTGCGTGACGGGATCTTATAACGTGGCTCTAGTGTCTTCAACAGGTTGCGAAACCCAAGGTTTTCCACAACAGAGTAAGGCCGTAGGTCCTTCGCTATGAAAGTTGCCACAGCTTTGGTTATTCTCTTCCCTTTTTCAGAGTTGGGTGGCAAAGTTGACAGCATTGCATCAATTCTTGGCTGATGAGCTTCAGCTAGTCTTGTTATTTCCTTGGCAGTGGCACTGGCGGCAGCGGCAGGGGTTAGCATCTCAGAGTGAAAACGTCTAACGTGATTTCTCAAGTTAGTAGTATTCCCTAGGTATTTAATTTTTGTGTGACAGGCTTTACAAACCGCGTGTGTCTTGTCCAATTCGTGCTTTCCAGTATGTTCATAAAATCCAAAATGTGCCCAGATGCTTGCTTTTAAAATGCTAGGTGCATTTTTTATCTCTCTATCTTTTTTGTCTCCCTCTGTCATTTTAGCATGACATGTACATATGTGACGGATGATGTTGTTGTCAACGTCAAACTCTGTCAGTGTTAAAAAAAAAAAGAAAATACACTAAGTTCCAGTTGTCAAAATGTCAAGCCGCAAATGTAAAATCAACAAGTACTAGTAACTTCAACTACTTTGCCAATGCCATACATTTTGCGAACATAAATTTTAAAACAAATTGCATTGTGATAATTGCAGGGGACATCACTCACTCACTGACACAGTTACTGTAATATATTACACACTTAAAGGTGCAAAAACCCAAACATTTACTTTCATGATTCAGATAGAGAATACAATTTTAAATAAACATCATAACTAACTCTTCTATTATTTAATTTGCTTCATACTTCTCAGATATCGTTTGTTGATGACATATTAGCAATGCATTGCACAGCACACACATTACTTACTAAGTATATAATACTTATTACTTTGTGCACAAGGAGGAGGCTATGCATTTCAACAAAGGATAAGCAAATTATATAATAGGGAAAGTTGTTTAAAATTGCATGCACTTTCTTGAATTAATATATTATTAAAATATTAGAACTTCAGACCAGGCCATTCATCCATGTGAAAAACATGTAGATAATAGATACAGATTAGACTAATAGAGACATTATTAGACAATAATAGTATACTATATTTATAATACATTTTTTATATATGCAATATTATTCAATAATGCAGCAATTAATTATGCAGCAGCCTGAGCCTCAGTCAGCTCAGCATACTACGTTAAGTAAATAAGGCAAGTATTTAATTGTTACCCCTTATTGTGTAATAAATGTGATTGTGTACCCCTTATTGATTTGCTCTTTAAGTAAGTTAATAATTAGTTTACCTATTGGCAAATGGCAAGTAGTAGGCAGTTGAGGCAATAGGCAGGCATGGCAATGGCAATTATGGCATGGCATTGGCAAAATGTACAACGTTTTGGTAACTAGTATTAACTAAACAAACAGTTAGTCTAATTCTCACCATAGGTCTCCTCCTCTGTCTCCCACAAAATAAAAATGAGCCCTCCGTGTAGCTGTAGTATACCGCCGTGTACCATCATCAATCTCAGGCAACACACTCCTGCTTTGCTGCTTTGCTCCTACTGCGTAACTTCGGCACTTCAAGAGACCGCCCATGGAGCGCCCATGTTGCTTTATTGGGTGACGTGACGTCAGTGACGTCAAAACGATGTACCGCGCACTTTCGCGCACTTTCTTTTACTTTTCCTGGAGGCTGGTCACGTGGGTAACGTTAATCGATTATCGCGTCTCAGCGCATCGATGCAGAATCGTTTCATGCCGCATCGCGATGCATCGTCAAAACAATTATTTTTGACAGTCCTAATACTGTGTACACCTATTCCTCCTTAATATTTCTCCCTGCTTTCCCTTAAACGGGAAAGGGTTCCTCTATTAATTGTACCAGAACAAATATTGACTATACATAGTAAATTGGTTATAGGCTGATGGTTATAGACTGATGTTAACGGTATTTCAATAAGGTAAATGTATGACCACAAATAACAAAATACCCTATAATTATTTCTTACTTCATGATACAGTGTATATACAAATGGATAGATAATGCAAAAGGGTTAACGTATATTGTTCTATACAGATTTACTAATATTAGTCAAAGTATGTCAAATTGATACTAGTCAGGGCTAGTTTTCAAAACGGGTACATGGGATACACCCATAATCTATTGTCTATAAGGGCTAATTGATTATTTGGCTGATTGTTTCAACGGGAAAGCATATAACACTCGAAAGGGAACCCCTGTTGACCCCATAGCCCTGCTGTGCTTTTTTTTTTTTTCTCTCCCTTTTCTTTCTACCTTTTTTCTGTCTTTTGCCAAAATAGCTTGAAAATAATAAGAGTCTCACTTAAGCTACAGGTCTATCTAAGTAGCCAAACTTACTCCTGTAAAAGAATTTGTACAATTTACAGGTAAGCTTCTGTAACCTGTAAGAACTACTATAGTTTTGAACCACAATCCAATCACACCAAAAAACACAAATCAAAAAAAAAAAAAAAAACTAAACAAATATACACATATAGATAAAACACCGACAGTAGTGTTAATACACTTAAATAGATAATACAAACACATGTTTTCCTCTGTTTAAAAAGGGGAAAAAAATCCTTTTTTTTGTCTTTCATTACACCCTTGTCTTTTTCATTGCACCCTGTTCACCCTGTTCACTTTTTTTGCACTCCTCTTGCCCACCTTCTCTTCTACATGGAGAGGTTTATGACCAATTATAAAACACAACCATCAAACATGCCGGCCAAAACAAGAGACCAAAAAAAAAACAGAACTAGTATGGATAATATTGTAAATACCCCATTATTAGGTACCAGTACAGATGCCTCTAATTTCGAACCACAGGACATAGTGAAGCAGATAGCTGAACTTATGTTACCACAATTTGAACAAATTAAGACAGATATTAGTAATCTAACGGTAGAAATTAAACAATTCACAATGAGGCAGAACAACGCATCTCCGATTTGGAAGATGCGAATATAGTACAACATCAAACATTGAAGGATCAAGGTTCACATATAGCAAATTTACAAAATAAAATAAATGATCTAGAAGATCGTGCCCGCAGGAATAATGTGAGATTCCTGGGGATACCAGAGACAAGTGTGAACCAAGATCTAGACAAGCTTATTTCAATGATTATCCCGCAGGAATTAGGAATAGCAATTAACGAGTTGCCCTTCGTAATTGAAAGAGTACACCGTATAGGCCCACTAAAAACATTACCGGATGGCACAATTAAGAGTAGACCAATTATAGCCAGGTTTCTTAACTTCCAAGACAAGGTAAAGTTAATGCAACAATATAAACAGAAGGCCCCATTTTCAAGGGAAGGCAAATCTATTTTAATGTTCCAAGATTACTCAATAGAGACCTCATTAAAACGCAGAGAAATTACGCCCCTATGTACAAAGCTAATTCAGGCAGGGATAAAAGCCACGGTCATATACCCTGCTAAAATTAAAATCTTGACAGAGGGCGAAAATAAGATTCTGCACACACCTGAGGAAGTTAGGGAATCTGCAAAATTGAAAGCCATTCTACTTTGAGAACGTGATAGATAAAATGACTGTGCCAGATAACTTTAATCCTTAGATCATGTTGTCTTTGGAATATGTACAGGTGAAAGAACCAGATGATGCTCAAATACTTTTCTCTTTTCTGCAGGGTCCTACGTACCCTTTTGTTTTGTGTTCCTTTTTTTTTTTTTTTTTTTTTTTTTTTTTCTTCTGCCCCCCCCCCCTCTACCCCTCTCTCTTCTCGCCCCCCTGCGCCACCAGGCTTCTTAGAGCTTTAAACATGCAAGAGTCAGGCTGGGATGATACCCCATTTTATAGTTAAATGATTAATTCTATTAATTTTGCCTCATGGAATGTAGGGGGTATTACATCGCCACAAAAACGAAAAAAGATACTAGCACAATTAAAAAGACATAAAATAGACGTCGCACTCCTACAAGAAACACATCTAAACGACATTGAGCTGAGTAAACTTAAATCCGACTGGGTGGGGGAAGTCATAGGCACACCATGTGCAAATAGGAAAAAGGGGGTGACATTTCTGTTTCATAAAAAGCTTCAATATAAAATTACAGGAAAAGAGCTAGACCCGGAAGAAAGATACCTTATTATACAATTGGAGATAGCAGGTACCAGTCTAATAGTGTGTAACATCTATGGCCCTAATAAAATAGATAGAACTTTCTGGGCAAACCTGCAGACCAAGTTAATTGCTATTGCTGCAGATAACCTGATTATTGCAGGGGATTTTAATATAGTCAGGCACCCCACCCTGGATAGACTGAGACCAGCACTAAATAGGAACAGCAAACAAGAAATTAATATTTACAAGAACTTTTGTAATCCACTATGTCTTAAAGATATCTGGCGGGTGCAAAACCCAGACACAAGAAAATACACGTGTGAATCATATGCACATCGCACAATGTCTAGGATAGATTATTTTCTAATAAGTGAAAAATTGTTAAAATTAGAAATGAAGGCTGAAATACAAGAAATTATTATCTCAGATCATGCCATCATTACACTAAACCTTAAAATAAGAAACCCACAAGAAGGTAATTTAAGCAGATTCTTCTTCCCCAGGTATTTAGTGGCCAACACACAATTTAAGACATGGCTAAGAATAAAATGGGTAGAGTTTTTACAAACGAATGCATCACCAGATATAAAAACGGAAATTTTATGGGAGACTTTTAAAGCGGTGATAAGAGGCGAAATCAAAGCATACTTGGTAATCCTAAAACGCAAATACACGGCTAGAGATACTGAGTTGGCTTCACAATTGCGTAATGCATACAATTCATATATTAGCGACCCCTCTAGGGTATTATGGTTAACTTACCAAAGAGCTAAAAAAGAAAGAGCTATTTTTTACACAGAAAGCTGCACAAGATGATCTTAAAAAGAGGCTTTTTTTTTTTATAGGCATGGAGGGAAAGCCGGTAAATTTCTTGCAAATATAACCAAACTACAAAAAAAGAGAGTCACAATTGGCTCCATCAAGACCACAACAGGGCGAATTACAAATATTAAAGAAATTCAAAATTACATCTCCTCATATTTCCAGGAAGTTTATGCTGAAACAACAGTTAATACACAAGCGAAAAAGAAATTTTGGAGGGAAGTTCAGGTCCCAAGACTTGAGCGGGCTTGTTTAGATGAATTAAACTCTCCTATCACAATTACTGAAGTAATGAACGCCATTAAAAAAATGGCATCAAACAAAGCCGCAGGGCCAGACCAGCTCCCTGCAGAGCTATATAAAATTCTTGCTGAAGACATTGCCCCATCGTTAACATCTCTGTTTAATCAATATTATATTGAAAATACTAATTGCTCAAAATACTTTGCTGCATCGCTAGTCGTTTTGATTCTTAAAAAAAACAAAAACCCAGAAGAAGTAGGGTCGTATAGACCGATCTCGTTGCTAAACAGCGACTATAAAATACTGATGTCTATAATAGCTCACAGAATCAAACAACTTATTGGCCCTCTAATACATAAAGATCAAGTCGGCTTCATGCCAGGAAGAAGTTGTACACGTAATCTTCGTAAATTACAACTAATACTTAATCTGTACCAAAAACAACCAGACAAGAGAGGTGTCAAATTAGGTCCAGAGGCTGCAATAGTCTCAATTGATGCAGAGAAGGCCTTCGACTCCATTATTTGGGATCACCTCTTTACAGCATTACAGAAGTATGGAGTCGAGGGCCCTTTTCTCCAATTCACTTCTCTAATATACAAGTCGGCTACAGCTGCCGTTATTGTAAATGATACCCCGTCAAAATATTTTACTATACAAAAGGGAGTTAGACAGGGATGCCCATTGTCCCCCTATTTATTTAACCTTGCCCTAGAACCCCTGGCCACACAACTTAGGAAAGAATTGGGATAGGCAAAAGGAGAATAACAATATTACTTTATGCTGACGACTTGCTAGTATTAACCTCCAACACCAGAAAAAAATGTTCCACTTTTAATACAAATGCTTCAAGGATTTCAGTGCTTTTACAGGCTATAAAATCAATTCTTCAAAGTCAGAAATTTACTGGTTACATAAAAATATAAAATCTGTGCAATCCTTCCCTTTCAAGGAAGCAAAAGACTTTTTTGTGTATTTAGGTATTAAATTATCGACCAACTTCAGAGAGTGGTACGACCTTAACTACCCCCTAATCTTCTTGAAAATAAAACATGACCTGGAAAAATGGGCAAAATTTAAACTTACCCTAACTGGTAAAATAAACTTAATAAAAATGTTATTGTTCCCTAAACTATTATACTTAATGCAAAACTTACCGATCTTGATAAAAAAACAGGACCTTAAGGCATTTAAACAAGCCTGCATACAGTTTTTATGGGACAAGAAAAGAAGGGCAATAGCATATAAAAAGCTCTCATTACCCAGAAGAGAGGGAGGCTTTGCATTACCAGACATAGAGATTTACAATGTAAGTTGTATCGGAAAGATAGCGATGGACTGGCTAACGGGTGCGGACTATTACGCAGCCTTACACACTGAAGAATCCTTGTCATACCCATACTCGCTTACCGCTTTACTACACACTCCCCCTGACAAATGCCCACATAAGATTAAAGGATTCCCTGTCATACAGATGGTGATTAAAACATGGCAAAGGATACTTAAACAGCTAGACATGGCAGTACCATACTCCAAATATTTACCTATCCAAGGTAATCCTAATTTTACACCAGGAATAAACTCAAAGATTTTTAAAAATTGGGCATCGAAAGGGCTTAATAAGGTTATACAACTAATAGATAGTGAATTAGGAGTATGTAAATCCTTTGCCCAAATCCAACAAGATTTTGAGATAATAAATAAGGAATTTTATGCATTTCTACAATGCCGACATTATTTACAAGGAATACTGCAGAATAGAGCAGAAATAGAGACCTGGGATAAAATAGAACCTGCCATAACTCTTTTCCGGGCAGGGAAGTACAATATTTCAACTTTATATAAACTTATTAATAACATTTTCGGGCAGAATAATTTGCAAAGACTAGCAGACACATGGCAGACTACAACAGAGCAAATTCAAGCAAGCTTTAACCGGGTTGATAGAACTACAATTGCCACTTCCTGGAGAGAATCACATACAAAAATTATAAATAGAACATATATTACCCCACAGATAAAGGCCAGATGGGATAAAACTTCAACATGCTGCCAGAAATGTAAAACTACAAACGCAGACCTAGAACATTGCTTCTGGAGTTGTAGAAAAATTAAAAAATTCTGGTATAAAGTTATAAATTGGGCGTGCAAAATTAACAAATGCAATATACAGTTCAAGGTTAAGCATATCTTTTTTGTAATAAGTCAAGAGGAGTCAATATATAAAAACACTCGCCAACTAAATACCCTAATCACGGGAAGACTTATGATATTAAAATATTGGAAAGCGCAGAAAGCCCCAAGCTTGAAGGAATTTATACAAAAACTTAAAAACCAATTAGTACTAGAACAAATGGACACGTCAATAGATTCAGAATATAAAATTAAGCTATTTTTCCATAAATGGAAAAACATCATTATCAGCTTCCCCATAGAAATTCAAAAACAAATAATTGCCCCCTTTAGGGGTACTATCTATATGGAAACAGCTATTGCTAATGGTGACTATGACCTCACGTAGTTGGGTGGTGTAGGGGTGTCGGAGAGGAGATGGGGGGTCATGTTACCCTTTTTTTTTTTTTTTTTTTTTCCCTCCGCGTTTTGTTTTACTTTGTCGTTTCTCTTTTTTTGCTTCTTTTATGATAAGATAAAAAGTCAAAATTCAGCAATGTATTGTGTAATTATAAATATATGTCTGTTTTGTTATTTATTTTTGTCAAAATTGAAGGCAAACCTAATCCTTGCTTTTTCAGATTATTTGTAATCTATTTTCTCAATGCCTAATTGTTAAGACATTTACTTGGTATTTGTTGTTACATTGCTGTCTTTTTCACAAAATAAATATTTAAAAAAAAAAAAAACAAGAAGCAAACTTAGTACCCAAACACGACCAGCAAGTTACCAAGGATACAACGTGTCTGATATAAACCTCAAAGAACAGAGTGAACTTGTACCCAAACAGGACCATCCTGATGTCCAGGATACGACAGAACTGATCAAGAACCAACTGCAAGTTCTGAGCCCTAGCAGGGCTAGACTAATAAACAGACAAACTATAGACAAATAAGCTCTGAGGCTTAAACATGGTCTCTTAAAATATTTTTTTTATTTTTGTGAACTTCCGCCGAAAGCAACAACTATCGCGACCATAAAATCGCCAGTACCAAAATCTCAGCAAGAAAACGTTTGCCTGAAAAGAAAATCAACAACAGTCTCGAGCTCTGGAAATAAAAGAAATTAAACACATACTAGCCGGATCAAAAGAAATTAGGCAGCACCCGCGAGTGAACGCCAAGAAGAAATGGAAACACTAACAGGGCCAGCCTGTCAGAAAACCGATTCCTCAAGAGCTCAGAAATGGGATTATATACACAAACAAGACGACCAGGAGTAGGATCCTCATCCCTCCACTTATCTAGCGCTGTTCGCCATTCGATTCAGAAGACTGAGGATCCGTTGATAAGTCAGAACTGGGATCCTCCAAAGCCTCCAATACATGTCTCAGTAGTACACGCAGGCGCGCCATTCTGAATCTAAAGGCAAAACTCACCTCCGGCGGGGCATCTGAAGACCCCGACCATGAAAGTTATACCCCTGAAGCCTCAGAGCAAACCGCTTCCCCAGAGGAAATATACGATACAATCGGTCCCTCACCTGAAACACCCAGGTTAAGAGGACACGGATAAGCTCTTCGCTTGCAATCAGGAAGATGTAAGTGCGCCAACGCCAAAGATATGGTCATGTGAAACTGTGTAGTAACCTCTGGTGAAAATAAACCTCCTTCCGGAGAAGGGGTAACGGTATATGGGACAACTGCCTGTGTAGGAACAGAAGAACTTAGGGAACGCAGAATCCTCAGAGGCGGACGGCTCAGCGATCTCTAACGTCTCCCCATTGGGAGAAGAGAGCACTCTATTACGGCATACGGAACACAATTGATTGGGCTGGAATACCCGGGCCTCCCCACAATCTACGAAGGTAACAGAATCTAAATCAGAGAAATCCTTCTCCAAAAAATCAGAATCCTCCATAACTCTGACTGAATAAATTATGGATAAAATTAACTGGCACCTAACACCCCAATGGCTGGGGCACCACCTCCTATAACCCAGACAAGTAGAGAACAGGCCTCTCCACCGACACTCGGTCAGGAATACGTAAATGGAGAACGAAAACGTGACTACGCCTGGGCACGAGGTGCAACATGTAGGCCCAAAGAAAAGCGCGCCAGTCTACAAGAAACTGCGCAGCACAAAAACATGTACGTTCCGTAATAGCCATGAGCCCCAACATCTCTACACATAAGCAGACAGAATCACATAAACATGATTAAAGTCCCCCACTGTTCAATAACCCTTGATTCCATAAAGATAAAGGAGTCCCACTGAAACCCTGTCTTCTATCATTACATTACATTGCCACAATGAAAAGGAAAATGAAACAATCTTACCGGAATCTATGCCATGGAACAGTAACATGGTCCTTCAAGTTTGACAGATAGTAGCGTTGCCTCTGACATGGACTTGAGTGAAGAAAGCAGGTAGCGAAACTCGTCAACGCTGATTGCTTATGGAGCTGTTAAAATGAGTCAGGATGGTTTCGCAGAAAGACTCTCCCTGCATCTCCAGACATTTATCCATGCTCTCACTGAGAGGCTGAAAGGACTACTTAAAACTCCAGTCCCATCTTGAAGAGTACTACCCTCCATAAGAGACTACTTTGTAATCTTCTGACACTTCTCTGCCAACCTCCTGTGACGAAAGGCAAAGAATGACTGGAGGATGAGGGAAGTGAGGAGGTATTTAAGCCTTTGGCTGGGGTGTCTTTGCCTCCTCCTGGTGGCCAGGTTCTGTATTTTCCAAAAGTAATGAATGCAGCTGTGGACTCTCACCGTTTTAAGAATAAAATACGTATATTGTAAATATGTTTCTATTCAAATATGTAATTAATCTATATGCATTTAAATTTTCACTGGAATGTCCCTTTAATTATTTTTAACACATGAATCAAAATATTTGCTTATCCTTCGTGTACTCTTTAGAAGTCTATAGCAGAGTTTATTCAGAAAAAGAGAACTTGGGGATTTTTGTTTTAGAAAACCGTTTGGCAGCAGAAACTGAAATAAACCAAATGTTAATGTTGATCAATTTGAACACGTCACTATAGCAGCGGCCCTGCTTAGTAACAGAACGCGCATTTGGCTTCCACATTCAGTTGTAATTGTGTGTGGTTCTATTCAAATCTCTGTGTGATAGAAATGTTGGCTCTTCCGCTCAAGTTGTATAAACAGAACACTTGCCAGCTCTATTCCGGGATTGTTTAAACACTCCCTAAGAAAATAAGCTGTTGGTGGGTTTTATTATTTCATATTGCAATGTATCTGCCTTTCTGGCCAGCTCGTACAATATCCTGTTGGAATTTTTATCAAGGTCAATCTAAGCTCCTTTGCGGAAATGAGAACAAAAGTGTAAAATAGCGCTCTGTGGTATGTCATATTCTGCGGCAAATAATCTCTCTATTTTTGGATCTACAATTGAATTGCTACATATTTCTAAATTAAGCATTTAAAGGGACAGTAAGTTATGATTCAGATAGGGCATGCAATTTTAAACAACTTTCCAATTTGCTTTGTTCTATCTTTTTAAACAATAAATATTCTGGAGTAAGCTGTCCCTTTATGGTCCCTTAATGACAATTTCAATAGTAAAGGTAAAATATTAGAGAATAAAGAGTTATTATTTATTGTCTCCAAACTGAATGCACACCCAACGTCTCTGCTCCCACACCGCTATATACCCGAGACTCACAAACAAAGACCACACTGCACAAGTCTAACAAGTCTAAATAAAGCAGGCTCCCATCACTGCCACGCTGTCTCAGTCATCAGAAGAATTTGTTTTTAGGTTGAAGGGAATATAAAGTAAGGAGCACTGTCATGTTTAACATCCAATATCTCTAGCTACGGAGAGTTAAATAATGTGTGCAAACAATAGCTGCGTAGAACAAACATATTAGTGTTAAATAGGTAACATTACACACAGCCATTGTTTGTCACTATTTAAACTACTAAGACGTTTTATAATACACCTACATATTATTCTGAGGCTTATCCGTGCTTTAAATACATCATTATGCCTTGTTTGGGTCTCAGTTGGACTGAGGGGAAGGATGAGGGGAACCATTAGAGTAGAAACAAAGAACTATAAGGTTGGGTGGAATTTAGACCAGGAAATGTCACTGATTACAAATACATAATAACTTATGTAACATTACACTGGGTAAAAATACAAATAAACATTGTGTTTTTATTAGAGAGATATTACTTCACTAAGCAGCGAGCTATACTTAAAGGGACAGTCTACACCTTGGTCATCTTAAAGTCTTACCTTAGATTAAGCTGCAAATAGCCCCTTTTCTATATCATGCAGCAGCAAGGAGGAGGTGAAGTTTAGGTGTCTGCTAAAGAATTTCTTCTATTAAGATTTTATTATTTTGAAAGCCTGAACAGGTTTGCTCTGATCTTTCCTGACAATTGGGAATAGCTGTACTTCACATTAGTCTCTTCAGTAGGGCTGTGGTAGCTTTCAAGCAGTTAGGAACTTGTGGGGTGGGATCCATTGTGTTTCTTAACATATTGCTGCCCTTACATAGAAAGCCAGAGTAGGTTTACACCGTCTCTTTTTCCACAGGTCTCTGTGAGTGGCTTCCTCTCATGCCAAGTGTTATGGCCGACGGACCCGCCTCTGATGTCACAGGAGATGCGGATCCTTCTTTTCGGCTGCGTGTCTAAGAGCGTGCGTCTTCCCCTCTGTCGCAGCCTACATATTTTCTGCTTCGACAGATCTGCTCCGTTTTCCTCTTCATCTACCTTCCTAAAGAAGCCGCAGCTTCAGTTGAGTGTGCAGTGAGGGGGCAGGTAAGCACCTCAGCTTAGCACTGAGGTGTAGCGATTGCATAGAAGGTTTGAGGGATATTTCCTAATCTAACATTTAAGATTATCTTTGCTTTTCAGTTTATTATAACCTGTTATCCTTAAGAGGACAAAATATTGGAGTATCTGGGCACATCGCCGGGACAAGGCCACTCTTGAGATACGATTGTTGCATATGAAACTAAAATCACAGCATAATAAAACACATTATAAAGAAATATAATTAACTCATTTTAAAATGGAGTCTAAAACAAAATGGTGTTAGTATAGTTATATATATTTTTACAGGGGTTAAATTACTATTGCGTAACACCTGTAGCACTAATTTAACCACAAAATAATTTGCAAACATAATTTAACCTCTAGTTGCTAGATACATATTGCAGTAACTCAACCCTTTGGTTGCCGCAAATAGTCACATCTGTCATTTCATTAATTTCTCGTTACACTACAGAAGAAATTAACTCATTGTCTGCCAAAAACACTGACAAAGTGTTAAATCAATTCAGCATAACACACTTTTAGCAGCTATCATTATACCTGGACAAGGGTTACCACCTCGGCCATGTTTTCCCGGACACTTATGAGTTATACATGCTGCGGGGTGTGCAGAGGGGAACAAGAACTGCACCCCTGGACAGCACATGAATAGTGACCCTGAACAGCACTATTCATGTTCCTCCCTGCTTATCCTGCAGCATGTGTAACTCATAAGTGTCCAGGAAAACATGTCTGAGGTGGCAACCCTAAGTCCTAGGCTGAGGTCTGGCATGCTGGCACAACATACCTGTGGCTGTGCCACTGTACAAAGCTAAAATGGGAGGAAGAGTGCAGAAATCTAGCTACTGTGTGCATAAGCAGCAGGTATCACACGAAGCAAAAGGCAAAGGGTCCAGCAATGAAGGGCCCTTTTTTTTATTATTATTTTTTTTTTAAACACCTTGTATTTATCAAAGACAATCTCACCAAAATGTAAGCTAAAAAGAAGATTTTTTTTAAAATTAATAATAATAATAAAAATATGTCCAAAATGGGAAACAGTCATTCCAGCCAAAATTAAAATACACGTTTTACATTTCATTTTTTAATAGAAGCATTTTTGCAGTATTTTTGTATTAGAAAATGCTTCTAGTAAAATCTATCACTGTTTTCAGTAAAAGCTTTTACTGTGCATGTGCACTTAAATCATATTTAAATATGCCTCATGTCCAAGCATTTCAAACAGTTTGTCCGCTCAGAGAGCTAGAGGCCAGTGGCTAGTTGTATCATGTAAACAGATTCATCGCCAACACAACACAAGGCACCACGTGATTTCAAAGCAGACATGCTGTTTATGGTACATGAGGCATATTTAAATACGAGTCACGTGCACATGCACAGTAAAAGCTCTCAGTGAAAACAGTAATAGCTTTTTCTAGAAGCTTTTTGCTAATATAAGTACACTACAAAAATGCTTCTTATACAAAATTGAAATGCTCTTATGTTAATTTTTGGCTGGGCTACTAAATTTGTATTATAATGTAGAACACTTACAAAGCCCAAGCAGCAGCTCACGTCACATGCAATAAACTACAAACCACTCCGGCAGTTGCGTATTTTTGTGTTTTGTTGTTTTCAAATTAAACAGATACAAATAGCCATCTCTGACCTTCGACTTGGTCTGTGTGATAACAAGAGTGACCAATGTCTGGCAGATTTGACAGTGTCATGTGATTGCAGGAGGGTGTAGATAATTAGCATCTATAGGTAAACATCCAGCGCATCACTTCCCAAGGTCACTCAGTATTTGGCAGCAGTACACAATGTTTGGCAGTCGCTAACTTTATAAACAGTACATCTATAAGAAACGAATCAGACAGCACTAGTGCGATCATCCTAATCACAAAGCCTTTTAACCCTTTGGTTGTCAGAAAGGAAATATGCAACAGTGCTCTCTGGCAGGTAAAAAGTTAACCCATGGAGCCTTCATTGTCATATTGCACCCCACAAGGGTCTTTGTATGACTAAAAGAAATACTTATTTCTTTTCCCATTTGAAGAACCAAAGAAAAGTTCAACCATTTTTAGATGTTCCTTTAATTAATAAATTTACTTTCTATTGTTAGCAACTTATGAAGGTGTCTCTCTATCAACAGAAAAGATAGAACTATCCACCAGTGGCGTTAAAGGGACATTCCTGTCAAAATTTAAATGCACATAGATGAATTATATCTTTGAATAGAAGCATATTTACAATACAAATGTATTGGCAAAAATGCTTCTAGTAAAAGTTATCACTGTTTTAGTGTTAGCATTTTTCTCTGCATGTGCATGTGAAGCATAGCTAGATATTCTCTGTGCACCAGCATTAAAAAAACTGCAGCTACTCAGAGCGCCAGTGGGCCTTGTATCATGTCAGCAATTAACAATTTAAGTCATTACCAGATGGGCTCAAGCACCTTAGGCTCTCTGAGTAAGTGCTGTGTTTAAAATGCTGATGCACAGTGCATACTTTAATACACATTTGAAACAGTATGTTTGCATACATGTATATTACAAAAAAATATTTTCAAAACTTTAATGCAGCCATGTGGATTCCAATTTTGGCTGGAATGTCCCTTTAATACAGCTATATTAACCGTGCACAAAAATGCATTTCCTGTAAGAATCAATTGAAATATAAGCATATTCCAGACAAAACTGAAATGTACCATAAGTGCATTTCAATTTTAAATAGAACAATATTCAAAACTTGCTTCATTTAACAGTATATGTATTGTGTTGGTGATTACTCAATTTACTGACAGCTCTCTGTGCAAACACTTGAAATGCTGGTGCATGAAGCATATTTAAATATGTTTTCCATGCACATACACAGTAAAAGCTGAAGATAGCAGCAGCTTTTACCAGAAGCATTTTTTGCTAATACATGTGTACTTAAAAAATGATTTAAATCAAAAGAGAAATGCATTTGTGGTGCTTTCTAATTTTGTCTAGAATGCCCCTTTAATATATATATATTATATTGAAACTAACAGAAAATGCAGTTATGTGCTTACTCTGCTATTGGTGGACAAGGACACAAGTATAAAAACAAATATATCATGTAAATTGCCCTATAAGAGAAGCAAGAAATACAAAAATGACTTTAAAGGGACATAATACTAACAAGTGATTTGAACAGCTGCTGTATATATATCTATGCTGGTTTGTACCAAATAAGTGCAGTAGGTTGCTGCTGTAAGTGCCAGTTTTCTATATACGCTAACTGCATAGCTCGCACATAGCATTGCACTATATAGCTACAGCCCCCCTATACCATAGCACAATATAGTAACTGCAAGATAAAACCTTGTGACGACAAAACGTTACCCAGCAAGATATTATCAGTGACGTTTGCAGGCTGCAATTCAAAGCTTTCTGTCATACCCTGATTACATACATGTGAGGTTAGCAAGGGACGACCGCTTGTTTAACTTTTTCTATGGTCCATAAATCAAAGGTTGTGTACCTATGTGAAAAACACACAGAGTTCTCATTTTTGGACTTTACACAGTTTTTGGGGTCCTTTTTGGGTTATTTGTGTATGTGAGTATGTATGTATGTCTATAATGTGTGTGTATGTATGTATATATAAAAATACAAACAAATATATAAATATATATATATATATATATATATATATATCACATATACATACACACTATATTATGTATAATAAACACACACACATATACAGTATATACACACACAGATATATATATACTGTATATATATATATATATATACACACACACACACACACACACACATACACACATATATATATTTATTTTATTTCCACCAGTCCACTAAAATGTAATTGAGAAATATCAGTACTAAGACCGACAATAAAACAGCTTGTTTGCTTGACAAACCAGTTTCTCAACAGCACTACAAGAGTTCCCTTTCTCTGGCCCTCATGCAAGTAAAAACCAAATGCTATGACCGGCATCCCACTATGGAATACAAGTAAATTAAAAGAACTTATTTAAAGTCAAAATTAAACTTCCATGATTCATATACAGAATACAAATTTTTAAAACACTTTTCAATTTAGGTACAAATCCCTATATTGGGAATTAGAAAATCCAGACTTTTTTCATTAATATTTTTTTTTAATTAAAGTTATTAAAAACAAAAAATGTTCCCCATGAGTAATTCACAGTCTTCACTACCTGTGTCTTCAGTTTGTTTTTTTTGTGTTCTATAACGCTAATTTCTGATTACACTAGTACTGTATGCTATGTGTATAAAAGTATTAGAAATTATTTAAAACTTTAGGTTGCGCCGAAATCGAAACTAATTTGGTCCCAAGCAGTTTGGATAAAGGGTTTTGTACTTGTATTATCAAAATTATTTAATTCTCTTGGTATCGTTTGTTAAAAGCATATCTGGATATGCTCAGGAAATTGGCACATACCTTAACCCCCGTACATGGTATGGCACTGGCCGTTTAGCCCTTATTGATCAGTGCCGTACCCTGTACGGCGGCTGCGTCCTGGGCTGTTAGCGCACCTGTCATGGAGGCCGTGCAGAAATAGCGTAATGGAGGACACCCTAGACTAGCGATCGCAAGGACAGGGTGTCCCTGTGATCCCATGCCTGCATGGGATGCTGCTGGAAGCCTACCTAGCAGCAGTACAGTAACAAATGACCGTGTGTGTGCAATCACTGTGACTAGAGCTGTATACTTAGAAACATTGTGCACTAGATTTTTTCTTTGCATAAATGTTTTGTAGATTATGCGTGTATTTAGCCCATCTGGGAGTGTTTTTATAAAAATGTATAGTTTTGTTTATTTTTTAATAAAATTGTGCTGATTTTCAGACTCCTAACCAAGCCCCAAAGTGTCAGATGTAGACCCAGGTCTACAGACTCCTGCTGCTCCTGTTTATATTTTTTTTTACCTATGAATTTTATTTTCTGCCATTGGTGATAAAACAATTAAACATAAATGTATCAAAATGCCTCTAGATAAATACCCTGGGGTGTCTAAATTCTACAAATATACTTCTGTGTAGCAGTCTTGATTTAGCTTACAGTCCAAGCATAGCAAATGTTAGCGTTAAACCAATAATTCCATCTTTGTAGTATTTGGCCTATATTTGCTATAAATGACTTGCAAACAGACATATGGTGTATTCCTAATATCAGAACATTATTTATTTGGCAGTATTTTTCTTTACTTACACTAGTTTTGCAGAAATGGTTATAAAGAAAACTGCAAAATATGCTTTTTTAATTTTGTCCACATTTTTCAGTATTAAATTCCTATTTTATATACCCATATGGGGTGTCACTAGAAACGCCTGTTTGTCACAAACTGGTGTATAATATGTATGGGTGCACTTAACAACAAGAGAGCGGACAAGTGCCAGTAAACATTTAGTAAAATTGCGACATATAAACATGTATATAATAACGTATATTTAATACATATTTTTATTTCACAACACAAGCAAACACTTTATTTGTTATATAGTATTTACCTTATTAAACCTGTTAATCAATTTGTCAAGCCAGCCCCTCCTAGCCTTGGCATTTTCCATACGAACCCGGAATGTTAGCAATATTTTAGATAGAGTTTTATTTCATTATTTGTAATGAAGATACGCTTTAACTTACTTCTTAATGTAGTACTGACATTTAAATACTCCGCTTTCCAGTCACCCACTTCAAAAGTTGTTTTTTTTTTGTGAGCTAACGGTTTGAACTGTTCTCCAATTGGTGCTCTAGCAACAAAAAGAAAATTGTGTGAGTGTCATATGGCTAGAGCACCGATTGGAGAACAATTCAAAGTGTTAGTTCACCAAAAAAATAGTTTGGAAGTTGGCGGCTGTAGGAGCGTGGGGTATTTGAGTTTCAGTGCTACATTAAAAAGTTAAAGGGCATCTTCATTACAACTTATATAAACTCCATTTAAAATATTGCTAACATTCCATATCTGTCTATACAGGGAGTGCAGAATTATTAGGCAAATGAGTATTTTGACCACATCATCCTCTTTATGCATGTTGTCTTACTCCAAGCTGTATAGGCTCGAAAGCCTACTACCAATTAAGCATATTAGGTGATGTGCATCTCTGTAATGAGAAGGGGTGTGGTCTAATGACATCAACACCCTATATCAGGTGTGCATAATTATTAGGCAACTTCCTTTCCTTTGGCAAAATGGGTCAAAAGAAGGACTTGACAGGCTCAGAAAAGTCAAAAATAGTGAGATATCTTGCAGAGGGATGCAGCACTCTTAAAATTGCAAAGCTTCTGAAGCGTGATCATCGAACAATCAAGCGTTTCATTCAAAATAGTCAACAGGGTCGCAAGAAGCGTGTGGAAAAACCAAGGCGCAAAATAACTGCCCATGAACTGAGAAAAGTCAAGCGTGCAGCTGCCAAGATGCCACTTGCCACCAGTTTGGCCATATTTCAGAGCTGCAACATCACTGGAGTGCCCAAAAGCACAAGGTGTGCAATACTCAGAGACATGGCCAAGGTAAGAAAGGCTGAAAGACGACCACCACTGAACAAGACACACAAGCTGAAACGTCAAGACTGGGCCAAGAAATATCTCAAGACTGATTTTTCTAAGGTTTTATGGACTGATGAAATGAGAGTGAGTCTTGATGGGCCAGATGGATGGGCCCGTGGCTGGATTGGTAAAGGGCAGAGAGCTCCAGTCCGACTCAGACGCCAGCAAGGTGGAGGTGGAGTACTGGTTTGGGCTGGTATCATCAAAGATGAGCTTGTGGGGCCTTTTCGGGTTGAGGATGGAGTCAAGCTCAACTCCCAGTCCTACTGCCAGTTTCTGGAAGACACCTTCTTCAAGCAGTGGTACAGGAAGAAGTCTGCATCCTTCAAGAAAAACATGATTTTCATGCAGGACAATGCTCCATCACACGCGTCCAAGTACTCCACAGCGTGGCTGGCAAGAAAGGGTATAAAAGAAGAAAATCTAATGACATGGCCTCCTTGTTCACCTGATCTGAACCCCATTGAGAACCCATGGTCCATCATCAAATGTGATATTTACAAGGAGGGAAAACAGTACACCTCTCTGAACAGTGTCTGGGAGGCTGTGGTTGCTGCTGCACGCAATGTTGATGGTGAACAGATCAAAACACTGACACAATCCATGGATGGCAGGCGTTTGAGTGTCCTTGCAAAGAAAGATGGCTATATTGGTCACTGATTTGTTTTTGTTTTGTTTTTGAATGTCAGAAATGTATATTTGTGAATGTTGAGATGTTATATTGGTTTCACTGGTAAAAATAAATAATTGAAATGGGTATATATTTGTTTTTTGTTAAGTTGCCTAATAATTATGCACAGTAATAGTCACCTGCACACACAGATATCCCCCTAAAATAGCTATAACTAAAAACAAACTAAAAACTACTTCCAAAACTATTCAGCTTTGATATTAATGAGTTTTTTGGGTTCATTGAGAACATGGTTGTTGTTCAATAATAAAATTAATCCTCAAAAATACAACTTGCCTAATAATTCTGCACTCCCTGTACAAAGGGGAAAGTTTAGCATCAATTTACCTGTAACAATTTAAAGGCTGGAAATGCTGTGGTTACTTCTGAATTACTTAGGTCTAGTTTCCATTGAGGTGGTAACGTTTGGAAACTGGTAGCAACATAAAAATTCTCCAATCTTTAAAGGGACAGTATACTGTAAAATTGTTTACCCTTAATGTGTTTCTAATTACTTTTTTTCCCAACTGCCGAGTATAAAATGCATGAGAATTTGCTTTTTAAGGCTTATTTCTGTATATAAATTAGCTGATTTTGTGTTTTGAAACCACAACCTAATAAAATGTGTTGAACTTGTAGGTAATAATCAGATCTCATTACTTTATCACACTGTGTACATATACATGCTTCTGTATCTTATGTCTATTTGTAAACCAAAGACCAATACTTGGAGAGAACAATGGAAAATTAACACTTTATTACCTTATCTCTTCTTTACCCGACTGAGAGTGTAATTTATTCTGCTGGCTGTGTTTACACAGCTTGGCCTTGAGGCCAAAAACTTTCAGGATGGGTGGGGATACCACAGGCTAAATTAAACATTTCAAATGCCAATATATGGGTAAAGGAAATACTTGTAAATAATTTAATACACTCCAGCAGGTAAAGTGGATCATTGGGAAGAAATAAAAAGAGA
Organism: Bombina bombina; assembly: GCF_027579735.1. Lineage (NCBI taxonomy): Eukaryota > Metazoa > Chordata > Amphibia > Anura > Bombinatoridae > Bombina > Bombina bombina. Next base: position 1,379,693,182 of record NC_069500.1, read on the forward strand.
GAACATTTTTGAGTAAACTGTCCCTTTAATGGAGATACTTTTTATTATCACCAATTTCCAAAATTTACCACATCAATGGAAACTAGGCCTTAGTATGAAAAGCATTGTGGGAAAACCCTCACAGAAGCAATGTGTCAGTTAACAGAAGTGTTTATACGACTGCCTGAGTTTTTTTCCCAGCAGAGAACAGTGTCATTGTGGCGTTACTGGGGCACAATCAAATGTCAGGTTACTATTCACTAGTTTTATACGCAGCCTCAAATCGGTAGTTATTCCTGCTGCTATGTATGGCTCTGGAACTATTTAAAGGGATATGAAAAACATGATATTGTAACATAAAATGATAGATTATGTGTAGTTAAAGGGACATTGTACACTAGATTTTCCTTTGTATAAATGTTTTGTAGATGATCTATTTATAGCACCCCTCGGGGTGTGTTTTTGGAAAAAAATATAGTTTTGCTTATTTATAAATAAAATCATGCTGATTTTTAGACTCCTAACCAAGCCCCAAAGTTTAGATGTATACTGATGACTACAGCCTTCAGATTGCTACTGTTTGTATAATGGGTCTTTTCATATGCAGGGGAGGGGGGAGGTTCTGCTCTCAGCCCCTTTCAGTGGGTGTCCCGGGCTAATCTCATCAACAGTGCTAAATTGGGAGCTTCTGAGTAAGTTTTTAAAAAGTTTGATACTGGACTTTTATATCAGTATCTGTACATATTATTCTTTATAGTAGTGTCTATTACATACAGTTAAATGGAAATTGGTGTATACTGCCACTTTAATTATATTTCTTTATTTTCCTCTTTTAACTCTTGAAAACCGTGGGCTTTCCAATCCCCCTGAGTTTCTACAAAGCAATGAGTGCCGGTCTGTTGAAAACCTAGGTTTCCCATATCTTCTGCTGAGGACATTTAGGTACAAACTAAGTTTACAAATGATGGCTGCTAAACGTTTGAGCAGCCTCCTGGATTTTGCACAAATTGCTATAGAAAATAACCATGTGAGAAGTAAAGTAGTATAAAATATCTCTATAAAACACTATGGGGGGTCTCAGAGCAAAAGCACTTGGAGAATCTTAAGGGGGCCCCAGAGACAGGTGACATAAATAACAGTACATGTGCTCAACTTATTATTCCCCTGGTTACCAACTGCAAAATGCCACAGAGAACATAAGTAAATAATAGCCACACTAAAATCATGTGTTTTTGTGCTAAAGGGACATACAATTGCAAAAGATCTACAGCATGTTATTTCTGCACTATTACTTGCATACAAGTATGTGTTTAAGGGGTTAAACACATAGTCAAAGTCAATTCCAGAGCAGCAGTAGGCCTAGCTGAACAGATCTGGGCAATACCAAGAGGTATAATATCTGTGAAGCCACCAATCAGCAGCTGGCTCCTGAGCTCTCCTTGCTATGCTTTATTGAAGAAGGATACCAAGTAAAGTTGTTAATAGAAGTCAATTCAAAAGACGTTGCAAATTGAAAAGTCCATTCAAAAAGAGAGGTTTGTGTCCCTTTAAATGTTCAAATATCCTTTACTTCCGGCAGTTGTTAGTTTCGCCCACGCCACTGGAGCTGATACCAGTCAGCTGCACTACAGAAATCAAGTGAGCGATTAATTCTATAAAGAGGCAGGGAAAGTGTATAATGACTAAAGACAACTTTAATAGCTCAATTTCTGTAGACCATAAATCACTCAAAATATTGCTTTCTGCCAAAAATATGTCTGCAGATAATTGTACGTTTGCTGCGATACAGTACGTGCTGTACTAGATATTAAAGGGACACTGTACCCAATTTTTTTATTTTGTAATTCAGAAAGAGCATGCAATTTTAAGCAACTTTCTAATTTACTCCTATTATCAATTTTTCTTCGTTCTCTTGCTATCATTATTTGAAAAAGAAGGCATCTAAGCTTTTTTTGGTTTTAGTACTCTGGACAGCACTTTTTTATTGGTGGATGAATTTATCCACCAATCAGCAAGGACAACCCAGGTTGTTCACCAAAAATGGGCCGGCATCTAAACTTACATTCTTGCATTTCAAATAAAGATACCAAGAGAATGAAGAAAATTTGATACTAGGAGTAAATTAGAAAGTTGCTTAAAATTTCATGCTCAATCTGAATCACGAAAGAAAATGTTTGGGTACAGTGTCCCTATAACCCCATTCCTCTCATGCTAATTAATAACCTGAGAGTAATGTTTATAAATGGTAAAGAAAAAAGGTTTTATTAAACAATTAGCCTGCCTTCCTGCAACAAGAGCAATTTTCATAAAATAAATTTGTTTTTTAAATCAACTTAAAGCGACATCAAAAACAAACTCATGAATTAAGATAGAGCATGCCATTTTAAACAACTTTCCAAATGACTTCTTTTATCCTATGTTTTTCATTCTCTTGGTTTCCTTTGTTGAAAAGCATACCTAGGTAGGCTAAGGAAGTGGGAGCTAGCTGCTGATAGGTGGCCGTACGTATATGCCTCTTGTTATTGGCTCCCCCAATGTGCTGGCTCAGCTAGCTCCCAGTATTGCATAGCTGCTCCTTCAACAACAGATACCAAGCGAATGAAGCAAATTTGATATTGGAAGTAAATGAAAAAGTTGCTTAAAAATGAACACTCGATATGAATCATGAAATACATTTTTTTAATATCCCGGCCGTTTAAACTGATGCATTAAATGTTTACATAAATGTAATATTTGCAATAAACAGTTATTGACTTTTGAGATTTAGCTCAGAAAATTATTGGTTTTTCCCACTACTCCCTGAGAAGTAGTAGTGTATCCTGCAGGACTCAGGACCACGACCCTGCAACATTCTGCTCAGTGATTGCTTTATCAGAGCTTATTTACATAGCAGATGAGATGAGGCTTTTTAAGGTGTCTCCAGACTGCAAAATATATATTTTATTTCTTCAAGCAAAAACTTCAGTTTCTAATGCTTTTAAAATATTTATTTTTTTATACAGGTCTTTGGCAACACAGTGTTTAAAGGGACCCTGTACTGTAAACTGCTCCCAATAATTAATTTTTCCTGCTGGAGAGCATTGAATGCAATGATAACCGTATTCCCCATAGACTGTGCACAGGTCATACCTACCAATTAGTGCTCGTGCAATAAATGCGCTCGCAGCACCAATAAAACAAACAAAAATGTGCTTTACAATATGCTGTGGTTGCACAGACCCAGCACAAAATTCTCTATTGACTTGAAAGTGTGTTACACATTCTGAATATGTTTTCACGAATGTTATGAGACAGAGTCAGCAATTTTAAAATTAGTGACCTAGCAACCAGCGATGTCACAATCCTCAGCTGCGGGTGTCAAACAGAATGAGATCTAAGCTTGAAAGGATCCCATATTACTCATGGTATTTTATCCACAGTATAAACTCTCCTTTAGTGACACATATTGTGACTTTACATGCACAAGTGATCAGTGCATTTTAAACTAATATAATTTTATTACATTAATCCTTTTCTAGGGGTGTCACCGGTATATATAAAAATAAATCAGAGGTGTCTAGAAGACCATTCTAGTGTAAAATTAAAATGTGCACAGTAAATTAAAAAAAAAAAAAAAATGTAAAGTGTTTTCATAATCAACTAAGTACAAAGTAACGTTCTTGGTGCAAGATTAACTCATAAAAGTTAGCTTTAAAAAGGTGACATTAAACACTAAATACATTTCACGCAGCTCTCTCTAAGTATGGGTTGAGTGTTGACATTTTGGAACCTTGGTTACACTGCAGGTATTCTGAATGAGAGACATTCTGTGATTGGCTGATGGCTGTCACATGATACAAGGACAGGGAAAATGAAATCTACTGCCAATTTGAAATTCAGACTCAAGTGCGGTTTCATTGTCTTTTTTATTATACATTTGGTAATTATGCTACTTTATTTAATAGTATTTTACATTGTTCATTTTTTATTTGGCTAATAGAAACGCCCAACACTTTGCTTTGCAATGCATTGTAGTTTTGTCTAGAAGGCTAGGGGTTAATAATTAGTACATAGTTGTACTTTACAAAAAAAAAAAAAGTAGTTAACAAAGGAATCTCTGTCCCGCTCTGCAAAGTAATTTAACCTAAGCAACTCAATGTTATGGGTTACGACTTACTGATCTGATTGTAAGAGATTAGATTTATCCTTAATATAATCTAATCTACTAAACTGTAGAAGCCCAACAGCTGTCAGAAGGAACAGAAATGAATTTAATAAATTGCAGAAACATGCTGGCATTTGCAGAAAGCCCTGTCTGAATGTGCAGCTTACAGCGCAGTCTAGATGAGCGCAGTAACTAAAAAGCTTCAGTTTACATTTGATAAAACATAGCTAACCTTTTCATACCTCAGTTCCTCTCATAGGTCATCCCCTTGAACCACTTTAGCATGTAAGCCTTCAAGCCCAGCTGTCCTATAGATCAGTGTTTTTCAACCGCAGCCCTCGAGTACCACCAACAGACCAGGTTTTCATTATAGCTGAACTAGAGCGCAGGTGAAATAATCAGCTGATGGGTGAGAGAGGGCTAGTAACCATGGTTACTGATCAGCTGATTATTTCACCTGCGCTCTAGTTCAGCTATAATGAAAACCTGGCCTGTCGGAGGTATTTGAGGACCGCTATAGATCACCCTCATGTAATGTTATCTACATCAGCTGGCAAGGTCCTTTACTCATGTGCGTCTTATAAATATTACCTTTATTTACAGCGCTACAGAATCTGTTGGCGCTCTACAAATTAATAATGTGTCAACACTACTTCCCAATTATACAGCCTTGATCTACAACTGAATGGTAATATTAGGGATAAATTCTAAAGCAAGTGACACATTATTACCTATGTGCAGGTTATTACGTCTAATACACTAGATTTGGTTAAAGGGAGAAAAAATAAGTGCAAAAAGAAGATTTTGTTATTGCACTATTGCTTGATTATATAACTATATTGCAAAGGGATTAAATGTATAGTTAAAGTTGCTCCAAAGCAGAAATCCACTGCTGGGAACTAGATAAACATATCTCGCGAGCCAATGACAACAGGCATATATATATATATATATATATATATATATATATATATATATATATATATATATATATATACAGCAAACAATCAGCCACTACCTGCTTCTGAGCCTACCTAAGTATGCTTTTCAACAAGGATACCAAGAGAAAGAAGTCAATTTAACAATACAACGAAGTTAAAATCTCTTAAAATTGCATACTCTATCAGAACCATTAAAGCTTATTTTTGTCTATCGTGTCCAATTAAAGGGACTAAGTAGTGAGTCTATAAGTGTGACAATATGGCCATAGCATTAGAAATAGATAGGAACATTTTTGTTTTCAGTGACAGATTTATTTTTACCTGGGATTGTGCACACACCCAGCACCAGTCTTAGAGCTTATTGAGAAACAAATTGGTACCTTAAATTAAAACACTGTAGTGTTTTTTTTTAGACTAATATGCATTAAAAAACAGCATATAACAACCACCTTTATAAATTAATTCTTAAAGCCCTTTAAATATTTCCCTTTAGAGACATGTATAGTTTTAAGAAGGCTCCAAAAACAGTTCACTTTAGCCATAAAAATGATCAATACTTGGTTTAAGATTCATTTTCCGTTAAAGGGACATATTTTTGCATGACAAAAACTAAGTAGTGCATGACTACAATGGTGCCCCAGGACTCTAATGCTTATTGGCTCATACATAAATGTGGTTTTATTCAGCAAATATCTATTTAAAAACCAAACAAAAAATATATACATTGGAACAGAGACATTTTTTTGAGTATTGTACCTTTAAACCCAGAGTTTAAACTAATATCCGTTATCAACTGACTCACTGGCATCTACAGATGATCGTTTTAGTAATTTATTATCACGTAGTAAAATCATTTTAGAATGTGCTTATTTTATGCACCCAGGATATGACTTTGGGTAATTAAACGTTAAATGTTAATTAATGCTACCATGTACCTGGCCCATGAAATGCATCACAACACATTTTAAAGAGACATGAAACCCAAAATGTTTCTTTCATGATTCACATGATGGAGGATATCATTTTAAACAGTTTACTTCTCTTATCAGTTTTGCTTTATTTTCTTGGTATCCTTTGTTGAAGGAGCAGATGCACTACTGGGAGTTAGCTGAACACATATGTAAACTAAAGACAATAGGCATATATGTGCAGCCACCTAAGCCTACCTAAATATTCTTTTCAACAAAGGATACCAAGAGAAAAAAGAAAATTAGATAATGTAAGTGAATTGGAAAGTTGTTTAAAATTGTTTGCTCTATCTGAATCATGAAACAATTTGGGGTTTCATGTCCCTTGAAATCCTCATCAGAACACAGCTGGTGATCGAAGGCTACTTAGCGGCATCCTATTGGCTCATGCCCCATGTGCTGTATTTGGCATGCAAATATCAACAAGGTGATGCACACATACTGCAAAAATTCTTAATATTAAAAGTAACAATTATTCCAATTTTACTACAATGTGCCTTTTAAATCCTATACTTAAAGGGACAGTCAACACCAGAATGTTTGTTGTTTTAAAAGATAGATAATCCCCATTCCCCAGTTTTGCATTACCAACACAGTTATATAAATACTCTTTTTACCTTTGTAATTACCTTGTATGTAAGCCTCTCCAGACTGCCCCCTTATTTCACTTCTTTTGACAGACTTGCATTTTAGCCAATAAGTGCTCACTCCTCGGTAAATTCCCGTGCATGAGCTCAATGTTATCTATAAGGAACACATGAACCTAACGCGATCTAGTGGTGAAAAACTGTCAAAATGCATTCAGATTAGAGGCAGCCTTCAAGGTCTAAGAAATTAGCATATAAACCTTCTAGGTTTAGCTTTCAACTAAGAATACCAAGAGAACAAAGCAAAATTTGTGATTAAAGTAAATTGGAAAGTTGTTTAAAATGACATGGCCTATCTGAATCATGAAAAAAAAATTTGGACTTGACTTTCCCTTTAAGTAGATAGGTTACTAATATGTTACTTGTCTGTGTTGCAAAATGTAAACTACAGTAAACAGAACGACAAAACCATTGGTTCTAGCAGTTCACTTTGGGGCTGTGCTAACTCAATAAGCACAAGTTGATATATTCAGTGCTGTGTGTAGGGTAATGCTAACCATCTCCATTGCTAAGTGAAATGGTCAAGCAGTGTTCTCCCCAGTAACTATTAAATGGGCACACCACCCGGCTGATTTTACAGACTACCCAACTTAAGTCAATATTATGCTAAAATTAGCAACAAAACAAAATGTTCAGGGTTTGTTACTCAAATTATGATTAAATCAATTTTATGTCACATTATGTAATTATTTTGTGTTGATATAATTATCAGTGCAGTAGTTTATTTTTTATAATCTTACTCCACTACCAACCCAATGTGCATATAGGTTACTTTTTAACCATCATATTGCAAGATATAGTTTGTAATTACAAAGTGGTTACTGTCCCTTTAAAAGGGATAGATAAGTCACAATTTAAATTTGTATGGGTGCATTGCAATTTTAAATAGAAGCATTTTTGCAATATACTTCAATTAGCAAAAATGCTTCAAGTAAAAGTTATGACTTTTTCCGCAGCATGCGCACATATGCTTTACGTGCCATGCACCAGCATTCAAACACCACACCTCATAGAGTCAGCAGTGGCTTGTATGACACTCATGCAATACATATCACCAGCAGCTCTCTAGCGAGGCATGATGTTTGAATTCTGATCCTATAGTCACATGTAGCATATGTGCATATGCCTCTGAAACAAAATACATTTTAGTAGAAGCATCTTTGGTAATGAAAATACATTGTAACAATGCTTCTATTTAAAGGACCACTAAATACAGTGGAATTGCACAATTAACAAGTGCCTTACTTGAATTTCAAATAAGCATTAGATTTTTCTGACAAATTAACTTTTTTCCCCATTTGCCGGCCCCCTGTATCATGTGACAGCCATCAGCCAATCACAGACTAGTATACATATAGCCTGTGAACATGCTTAGAAAGAGCTGGTGCCTCAAAAAGTGTGTAGAAACTGAATGCTCTATGAATCATGAACGTTTCATTTTGACTTTAGTGTCCCTTTAAAAATGAAATTCACCCCCGTACATTTCAATTTTGACATTTCTATCCCTTTAAGTATCATCAAGTTCAGTCCTGACTAGTCCTGTCAAACCAGTTACATAGGAACTGGTGAACCCTGCTGTAAAGTTTGAGCCACTAGCTCTACAGGATCCATAACTGTCACACAGATCTTAATCAACACCAATGGCAGTAAATTGTGACAGTTTTCTAATCTTCTGTTTGTTAATATCCTTTCCTTTTGTTTTTTCACACACAAGTGCAATGATAAAGTGCCAGACCTTTCCCAGAGGCACTAAATAAATGAAGCTAAGAAGATGCAAGCAGTTATATTACGTTTTCAAATAGCTTTTGCCAAGGGACACTCCAGTCAAAATTTAAATGCACATAGATGAATTACATCTTTGAATAGAAACATATTTGCAATATACATGTATTGGCAAAGATGCTTCAAGTAAAAGTTTAGCTGTGAAACTGTCAAAATGCATTCAGATAAGAGGCGGCCTTCAAGGGCTTAGAAAAAAATTGCATGAGAGCCTACCTAGGTTAGGTTTGAACTAAGAATACCAAGAGAACAAAGCAAATTTGATGATAAAAGTAAATTGGAAAGTTGTTTAACATGACATGCTCTATCTGAATCATGAAAGTTTAATTTGGACTAGACTGTCCCTTTAAGTGAGGAGATTATGATCCGAGTCACAAATTGTTTTAGCTTCAGAACAAATAAAAGGCTGTCAGTTTGCAGAACAGTTTTTCTGTGCATTACATAATAGCATATTATGCAGACATTATTTGCTCAAAATTGTGGAACTCCCATCATCATACTGAGAGCTTCCACAATCATTCCTGGAATTAAGTAATCGTTTTATTAATAGCCCAATGAATTAGCCGGTTGGTTTGTCTTGGCATGAAAACAAATCCCTTTTAGACCAATACTGATATTATTATTATTATTCTAGGGATCAAATCACGAGGGGCAAAAAAGTCTGGGGATAATCATTACACGATCTGATTAAAGGGACATTTAAGGGGCATTAAAATCAAAAATAAAAACTTTCATGATTCCAATAGATTGCCAATTAAAAAAAATACATCTTTCCAATTTAAGTCTGTTATAAAATTTGCTCCATTCTCTTGTTATCCTTTGTTGAAGAGTAAACCTAGGTAGACTCATAGGAAATCAGAAACCTGCATGTTAATATTGTATCCTCTTAAAGGAATTTGGTTGAACCTAAAAGAAAACACAGAATTGTCACCAAAGCTACAATACAGTAACGTAGGTGCTGAGGATAGTTTGGAACATTTAATAACAAATCATGACCATATGTTTTTGAGCTAAACAAAGTATATCAACAAGGCCTGAGAAAGGACTGATATACTCTCTGCGAGAGAAGGGGAGTTAATTAGTGCCTCAGAAATGTAGATTTTATCAAATAATAAGGCCCATCTCAGCCCTTGAGGATAAAATTTGGACAACCCTGTTTTACAGGATTGCCAACAGATCAATAAAAAAATGCTTGGGGCTTAAAGTGATAGTAAACTCCACCTTTTTAAAATCAGATCTGGAATATTAGAGATAATTCAGATGAGTTAAATTCATCAGATGTAATGAAGTTGCGCTATAACTTACTTTTTAATATAGATATGAAATTCAAATACCCAGCGCTCTGCTGCCCACTTTAAAAACATAATTTATGCTTACCTGATAAATTCCTTTCTTCTGTTGTGTGATCAGTCCACGGGTCATCATTACTTCTGGGATATAACTCCTCCCCAACAGGAAATGCAAGAGGATTCACCCAGCAGAGCTGCATATAGCTCCTCCCCTCTACGTCACTCCCAGTCATTCGACCAAGAATCAACGAGAAAGGAGAAACCAAGGGTGAAGTGGTGACTGGAGTATAATTTAAAAGATATTTACCTGCCTTAAAACAGGGCGGGCCGTGGACTGATCACACAACAGAAGAAAGGAATTTATCAGGTAAGCATAAATTATGTTTTCTTCTGTTATGTGTGATCAGTCCACGGGTCATCATTACTTCTGGGATACCAATACCAAAGCAAAAGTACACGGATGACGGGAGGGATAGGCAGGATCATTATACAGAAGGAACCACTGCCTGAAGAACCTTTCTCCCAAAAATAGCCTCCGAAGAAGCAAAAGTGTCAAATTTGTAAAATTTGGAAAAAGTATGAAGCGAAGACCAAGTTGCAGCCTTGCAAATCTGTTCAACAGAGGCCTCATTCTTAAAGGCCCAAGTGGAAGCCACAGCTCTAGTAGAATGAGCTGTAATTCTTTCAGGAGGCTGCTGTCCAGCAGTCTCATAGGCTAAACGAATTATGTTACGAAGCCAGAAGGAAAGAGAGGTAGCCGAAGCCTTATGACCTCTCCTCTGACCAGAGTACACGACAAACAGGGAAGACGTTTGTCGAAAATCCTTAGTTGCCTGCAAGTAGAACTTGAGGGCACGAACTACATCCAGATTGTGTAGAAGACGTTCCTTCTTTGAAGAAGGATTTGGACACAAGGATGGAACAACAATCTCTTGATTGATATTCCTGTTAGTGACTACCTTAGGTAAGAACCCAGGTTTAGTACGCAGAACTACCTTGTCTGAGTGAAAAATCAGATAAGGAGAATCACAATGTAAGGCTGATAACTCAGAGACTCTTCGAGCTGAGGAAATAGCCATTAAAAACAGAACTTTCCAAGATAACAATTTTATATCAATGGAATGAAGGGGTTCAAAAGGAACACCCTGTAAAACGTTAAGAACTAAGTTTAAACTCCATGGCGGAGCAACAGTTTTAAACACAGGCTTGATCCTAGCTAAAGCCTGACAAAAAGCCTGGACGTCTGGATTTTCTGACAGACGCCTGTGTAACAATATGGACAGAGCTGAGATCTGTCCCTTTAATGAGCTAGCCGATAAACCCTTTTCTAAACCTTCTTGTAGAAAGGACAATATCCTAGGAATCCTAACCTTACTCCAGGAGTAACCTTTGGATTCGCACCAGTATAGGTATTTACGCCATATCTTATGGTAAATCCTTCTGGTAACAGGCTTCCTAGCCTGTATCAGGGTATCAATAACCGACTCAGAAAAACCACGTTTTGATAAAATCAAGCGTTCAATTTCCAAGCAGTCAGCTTCAGAGAAGTTAGATTTTGATGTTTGAATGGACCCTGTATCAGAAGGTCCTGTCTTAGAGGTAGAGACCAAGGCGGACAGGATGACATGTCCACTAGATCTGCATACCAAGTCCTGCGTGGCCATGCAGGCGCTATTAGAATCACTGATGCTCTCTCCTGTTTGATTTTGGCAATCAATCGAGGGAGCAGCGGGAAGGGGGGAAACACATAAGCTATCCCGAAGTTCCAAGGTGCTGTCAAAGCATCTATCAGAACCGCTCCTGGATCCCTGGATCTGGACCCGTAGCGAGGAAGTTTGGCGTTCTGGCGAGACGCCATGAGATCTATCTCTGGTTTGCCCCAACGTCGAAGTATTTGGGCAAATACCTCCGGATGAAGTTCCCACTCCCCCGGATGAAAAGTCTGGCGACTCAAGAAATCCGCCTCCCAGTTCTCCACTCCCGGGATGTGGATTGCTGACAGGTGGCAAGAGTGAGACTCTGCCCAGCGAATTATCTTTGATACTTCCATCATTGCTAGGGAGCTTCTTGTCCCTCCTTGATGGTTGATGTAAGCTACAGTCGTGATGTTGTCCGACTGAAACCTGATGAACCCCCGAGTTTTTAACTGTGGCCAAGCCAGAAGGGCATGGAGAACTGCTCTCAATTCCAGAATGTTTATTGGCAGGAGACTTTCCTCCTGATTCCATTGTCCCTGAGCCTTCAGAGAGTTCCAGACAGCGCCCCAACCTAGTAGGCTGGCGTCTGTTGTTACAATTGTCCAGTCCGGCCTGCTGAATGGCATCCCCCTGGACAGATGTGGCCGAGAAAGCCACCATAGAAGAGAGTTTCTGGTCTCTTGATCCAGATTCAGAGTAGGGGACAAGTCTGAGTAATCCCCATTCCACTGACTCAGCATGCACAATTGCAGCGGTCTGAGATGTAGACGTGCAAAGGGAACTATGTCCATTGCTGCTACCATTAAGCCGATCACCTCCATGCATTGAGCTACTGACGGGAGTTGAATGGAACGAAGGACACGGCATGCATTTAGAAGCTTTGTTAATCTGTCTTCTGTCAGATAAATCTTCATTTCTACAGAATCTATAAGAGTCCCCAAGAATGGAACTCTTGTGAGAGGAAGAAGCGAACTCTTCTTTTCGTTCACTTTCCATCCATGCGACCTTAGAAATGCCAGAACTAACTCTGTATGAGACTTGGCAGTTTGAAAGCTTGAAGCTTGTATCAGAATGTCGTCTAGGTACGGAGCTACCGAAATTCCTCGCGGTCTTAGTACCGCCAGAAGGGCACCCAGAACCTTTGTGAAGATTCTTGGAGCCGTAGCCAATCCGAATGGAAGAGCTACAAACTGGTAATGCCTGTCTAAGAAGGCAAACCTTAGATACCGGTAATGATCTTTGTGAATCGGTATGTGAAGGTAAGCATCCTTTAAATCCACTGTGGTCATGTACTGACCCTTTTGGATCATGGGTAAGATTGTCCGAATAGTTTCCATTTTGAACGATGGAACTCTTAGGAATTTGTTTAGGATCTTTAAATCCAAGATTGGCCTGAAAGTTCCCTCTTTCTTGGGAACCACAAACAGGTTTGAGTAAAACCCTTGTCCTTGTTCCGACCGCGGAACCGGATGGATCACTCCCATTAATAACAGATCTTGTACACAGCGTAGAAACGCTTCTTTCTTTATCTGGTTTGTTGACAACCTTGACAAATGAAATCTCCCTCTTGGGGGAGAGAATTTGAAGTCTAGAAGGTATCCCTGAGATATGATCTCTAGCGCCCAGGGATCCTGAACATCTCTTGCCCAAGCCTGGGCGAAGAGAGAGAGTCTGCCCCCCACTAGATCCGGTCCCGGATCGGGGGCCCTCGGTTCATGCTGTCTTTGGGGCAGCAGCAGGTTTCCTGGCCTGCTTGCCCTTGTTCCAGGACTGGTTAGGTTTCCAGCCTTGTCTGTAACGAGCAACAGCTCCTTCCTGTTTTGGTGCAGTGGAAGTTGATGCTGTTCCTGCTTTGAAATTCCGAAAGGGACGAAAAACAGAATTTATGTTTACCTGATAAATTTCTTTCTCCAACGGTGTGTCCGGTCCACGGCGTCATCCTTACTTGTGGGATATTCTCTTCCCCAACAGGAAATGGCAAAGAGCCCAGCAAAGCTGGTCACATGATCCCTCCTAGGCTCCGCCTACCCCAGTCATTCGACCGACGTTAAGGAGGAATATTAGCATAGGAGAAACCATATGGTACCGTGGTGACTGTAGTTAAAGAAAATAAATTATCAGACCTGATTAAAAAAACCAGGGCGGGCCGTGGACCGGACACACCGTTGGAGAAAGAAATTTATCAGGTAAACATAAATTCTGTTTTCTCCAACATAGGTGTGTCCGGTCCACGGCGTCATCCTTACTTGTGGGAACCAATACCAAAGCTTTAGGACACGGATGAAGGGAGGGAGCAAATCAGGTCACCTAAATGGAAGGCACCACGGCTTGCAAAACCTTTCTCCCAAAAATAGCCTCAGAAGAAGCAAAAGTATCAAACTTGTAAAATTTGGTAAAAGTGTGCAGTGAAGACCAAGTCGCTGCCCTACATATCTGATCAACAGAAGCCTCGTTCTTGAAGGCCCATGTGGAAGCCACAGCCCTAGTGGAATGAGCTGTGATTCTTTCGGGAGGCTGCCGTCCGGCAGTCTCGTAAGCCAATCTGATGATGCTTTTAATCCAAAAAGAGAGAGAGGTAGAAGTTGCTTTTTGACCTCTCCTTTTACCTGAATAAACAACAAACAAGGAAGATGTTTGTCTAAAATCCTTTGTAGCATCTAAATAGAATTTTAGAGCGCGAACAACATCCAAATTGTGCAACAAACGTTCCTTCTTTGAAACTGGTTTCGGACACAGAGAAGGCACGATAATCTCCTGGTTAATGTTTTTGTTAGAAACAACTTTCGGAAGAAACCCAGGTTTAGTACGTAAAACCACCTTATCTGCATGGAACACCAGATAAGGAGGGGAACACTGCAGAGCAGATAATTCTGAAACTCTTCTAGCAGAAGAAATTGCAACTAAAAACAAAACTTTCCAAGATAATAACTTAATATCAACGGAATGTAAGGGTTCAAACGGAACCCCCTGAAGAACTGAAAGAACTAAATTTAGACTCCAAGGAGGAGTCAAAGGTTTGTAAACAGGCTTAATTCTAACCAAAGCCTGAACAAAGGCTTGAACATCTGGCACAGCTGCCAGCTTTTTGTGAAGTAACACCGACAAGGCAGAAATCTGTCCCTTCAGGGAACTTGCCGATAATCCTTTTTCCAATCCTTCTTGAAGGAAGGATAGAATCCTAGGAATCTTAACCTTGTCCCAAGGGAATCCTTTAGATTCACACCAACAGATATATTTTTTCCAAATTTTGTGGTAAATCTTTCTAGTTACAGGCTTTCTGGCCTGAACAAGAGTATCGATAACAGAATCTGAGAAACCTCGCTTCGATAAAATCAAGCGTTCAATCTCCAGGCAGTCAGCTGGAGTGAAACCAGATTCGGATGTTCGAACGGACCCTGAACAAGAAGGTCTCGTCTCAAAGGTAGCTTCCAAGGTGGAGCCGATGACATATTCACCAGATCTGCATACCAAGTCCTGCGTGGCCACGCAGGAGCTATCAAGATCACCGACGCCCTCTCCTGATTGATCCTGGCTACCAGCCTGGGAATGAGAGGAAACGGCGGAAACACATAAGCTAGTTTGAAGGTCCAAGGTGCTACTAGTGCATCCACTAGAGCCGCCTTGGGATCCCTGGATCTGGACCCGTAACAGGGAACTTTGAAGTTCTGACGAGAGGCCATTAGATCCATGTCTGGAATGCCCCACAGCTGAGTGACTAGGGCAAAGATTTCCGGATGGAGTTCCCACTCCCCCGGATGCAATGTCTGACGACTCAGAAAATCCGCTTCCCAATTTTCCACTCCCGGGATGTGGATAGCAGACAGGTGGCAGGAGTGAGACTCCGCCCATAGAATAATCTTGGTCACTTCCTCCATCGCTAGGGAACTCCTTGTTCCCCCCTGATGGTTGATGTACGCAACAGTCGTCATGTTGTCTGATTGAAACCGTATGAACTTGGTCCTCGCTAGCTGAGGCCAAGCCTTGAGAGCATTGAATATCGCTCTCAGTTCCAGAATATTTATCGGTAGAAGAGATTCTTCCCGAGACCAAAGACCCTGAGCTTTCAGGGATCCCCAGACCGCGCCCCAGCCCGTCAGACTGGCGTCGGTCGTGACACTGAGCATGCACAGTTGTAATGGTCTTAGATGAATGCGCGCAAAAGGAACTATGTCCATTGCCGCTACCATCAACCCGATCACTTCCATGCACTGAGCTACGGAAGGAAGAGGAACGGAATGAAGTATCCGACAAGAGTCCAGAAGCTTTGTTATTCTGGCCTCTGTTAGAAAAATCCTCATTTCTGAGGAATCTATAATTGTTCCCAAGAAGGGAACCCTTGTTGACGGGGATAGAGAACTCTTTTCCACGTTCACTTTCCAGCCGTGAGATCTGAGAAAGGCCAGGACGATGTCCGTGTGAGCCTTTGCTCGAGGGAGGGACGACGCTTGAATCAGAATGTCGTCCAGGTAGGGTACTACTGCAATGCCCCTTGGTCTTAGCACCGCTAGAAGGGACCCTAGTACCTTTGTGAAAATCCTTGGAGCAGTGGCTAATCCGAAAGGAAGCGCCACGAACTGGTAATGTTTGTCCAGGAATGCAAACCTTAGGAACCGATGATGTTCCTTGTGGATAGGAATATGTAGATACGCATCCTTTAAATCCACCGTGGTCATGAATTGACCTTCCTGGATGGAAGGAAGGATAGTTCGAATGGTTTCCATCTTGAACGATGGGACCTTGAGAAATTTGTTTAAGATCTTGAGATCTAGGATTGGTCTGAACGTTCCCTCTTTTTTGGGAACTATGAACAGATTGGAGTAGAACCCCATCCCTTGTTCTCTTAATGGAACAGGATGAATCACTCCCATTTTTAACAGGTCTTCTACACAATGTAAGAACGCCTGTCTTTTTATGTGGTCTGAAGACAACTGAGACCTGTGGAACCTCCCCCTTGGGGGAGGTCCCTTGAATTCCAGAAGATAACCCTGGGAGACTATTTCTAGCGCCCAAGGATCCAGAACATCTCTTGCCCAAGCCTGAGCGAAGAGAGAGAGTCTGCCCCCCACCAGATCCGGTCCCGGATCGGGGGCCAATATTTCATGCTGTCTTGGTAGCAGTGGCAGGTTTCTTGGCCTGCTTTCCCTTGTTCCAGCCTTGCATTGGTCTCCAAGCTGGCTTGGCCTGAGAAGTATTACCCTCTTGCTTAGAGGACGTAGCACCTTGGGCTGGTCCGTTTTTACGAAAGGGACGAAAATTAGGTCTATTTTTTGCCTTGAAAGGCCGATCCTGAGGAAGGGCGTGGCCCTTACCCCCAGTGATATCAGAGATAATCTCTTTCAAGTCAGGACCAAACAGCGTTTTCCCCTTGAAAGGAATGTTTAGTAGCTTGTTCTTGGAAGACGCATCAGCCGACCAAGATTTCAACCAAAGCGCTCTGCGCGCCACAATAGCAAACCCAGAATTCTTAGCCGCTAACTTAGCCAATTGCAAAGAGGCGTCTAGAGTGAAAGAATTAGCCAATTTGAGAGCATTGATTCTGTCCATAATCTCCTCATAAGGAGGAGAGTCACTATCGAGCACCTTAATCAGTTCATCAAACCAGAAATATGCGGCTGTAGTGACAGGGACAATGCATGAAATGGGTTGTAGAAGGTAACCCTGCTGAACAAACATCTTTTTAAGCAAACCTTCTAATTTTTTATCCATAGGATCTTTGAAAGCACAACTATCCTCTATGGGAATAGTGGTGCGTTTGTTTAAAGTAGAAACCGCTCCCTCGACCTTGGGGACTGACTGCCATAAGTCCTTTCTGGGGTCGACCATAGGAAACAATTTTTTGGAAGCTTTAACCCTTAAAGTAACGGAACCGGAGCCGTTTTAAGCTTTAACCCCTTTACAGTCCCTGGTATCTGCTTTGCTGAGACCCAACCAAACCCAAAGGGGAATACGATACCAAATGACGCCTTCAGAAGTCTTTTATAAGTATCAGAGCTCCTCTCACATGCGACTGCATGCCATGCCTCTCAAAAACAAGTGCGCAACACCGGCGCGAAAATGAGACTCTGCCTATGCTTTGGGAAAGCCCCTAAAGAATAAGGTGTCTAAAACAGTGCCTGCCGATATTATTATATCAAAATACCCAGAATAAATGATTCCTCAAGGCTAAATAAGTGTTAATATCAATCGATTTAGCCCAAAAAAAGTCTACAGTCTAAATAAGCCCTTGTGAAGCCCTTATTTACAATCGTAATAAACATGGCTTACCGGATCCCATAGGGAAAATGACAGCTTCCAGCATTACATCGTCTTGTTAGAATGTGTAATACCTCAAGCAGCAAAGGACTGCAAACTGTTCCCCCAACTGAAGTTAATTGCTCTCAACAGTCCTGTGTGGAACAGCCATGGATTTTAGTTACGGTTGCTAAAATCATTTTCCTCATACAAACAGAATTCTTCATCTCTTTTCTGTTTCTGAGTAAATAGTACGTACCAGCACTATTTGAAAATAACAAACTCTTGATTGAATAATGAAAAACTACAGTTAAACACTAAAAAACTCTAAGCCATCTCCGTGGAGATGTTGCCTGTACAACGGCAAAGAGAATGACTGGGGTAGGCGGAGCCTAGGAGGGATCATGTGACCAGCTTTGCTGGGCTCTTTGCCATTTCCTGTTGGGGAAGAGAATATCCCACAAGTAAGGATGACGCCGTGGACCGGACACACCTATGTTGGAGAAATTAGACTGTCTAGCCTTAGCTTTGGCTTTGTCTTGAGGCAGGGCGTGGCCCTTACCTCCTGTGATGTCAGCGATAATTTCTTTCAAACCAGGCCCAAATAAAGTTTGCCCCTTGAAAGGTATATTAAGTAATTTGGACTTAGAAGTTACATCAGCTGACCAGGATTTTAGCCACAGCGCCCTACGTGCCTGAATGGCGAATCCTGAGTTCTTAGCCGTAAGTTTGGTTAAATGTACTACGGCTTCCGAAATGAATGAATTAGCTACTTTAAGGACTCTAAGCCTGTCCGTAATGTCGTCTAGCGTGGTTGAACTAAGGTTCTCTTCCAGAGACTCAATCCAAAATGCTGCCGCAGCCGAAATCGGCGCGATGCATGCAAGGGGTTGCAATATAAAACCTTGTTGAACAAACATTTTCTTAAGGTAACCCTCTAATTTTTTATCCATTGGATCTGAAAAAGCACAGCTATCCTCCACCGGGATAGTGGTACGCTTAGCTAAAGTAGAAACTGCTCCCTCCACCTTAGGGACCGTTTGCCATAAGTCCCGTGTGGTGGCGTCTATTGGAAACATCTTTCTAAATATAGGAGGGGGTGAGAACGGCACACCGGGTCTATCCCACTCCTTAGTAACAATTTCAGTTAGTCTCTTAGGTATAGGAAAAACGTCAGTACTCGCCGGTACCGCAAAGTATTTATCCAACCTACACAATTTCTCTGGTATTGCAACAGTGTTACAATCATTAAGAGCCGCTAAAACCTCCCCTAGTAAAACACGGAGGTTTTCCAATTTAAACTTAAAATTTGAAATATCTGAATCCAATCTGTTTGGATCAGAACCGTCACCCACAGAATGAAGCTCTCCGTCCTCATGCTCTGCAAGCTGTGACGCAGTATCAGACATGGCCCTAGTATTATCAGCGCACTCTGTTCTCACCCCAGAGTGATCACGCTTGCCTCTTAGTTCTGGTAATTTAGCCAAAACTTCAGTCATAACAGTAGCCATATCCTGTAATGTTATCTGTAATGGCCGCCCAGATGTACTAGGCGCCATATTATCACGCACCTCCCGGGCGGGAGATGCAGGTACTGACACGTGAGGCGAGTTAGTCGGCATAACTCTCCCCTCGCTGTTTGGTGAAATTTGTTCAATTTGTACAGATTGGCTTTTATTTAAAGTAGCATCAATACAGTTAGTACATAAATTTCTATTGGGCTCCACCTTGGCATTGGAACAAATAACACAGGTATCTTCCTCTGAATCAGACATGTTTAACACACTAGCAATAAACTTGCAGCTTGGTTACAATCTTATTTAACAAAAACGTACTGTGCCTCAAAGAGACACTAAACGATTAAATGACAGTTGAAATAATGAACTGAAAAACAGTTATAGCATCAATCCTTAAAAACAACACAACTTTTAGCAAAGGTTTGTTCCCTTAGTAAATTAACAATAATTAAATTTGAGACATAAAAATTACAGAGCAACGTTTTTTAGTCACAGTCAATATATAAGTCTCACAGCTCTGCTGAGAGAATCTACCTCCCTCTAAAGAAGTTTGAAGACCCCTGAGTTCTGTTAGAGATGAACCGGATCATGCAGGAAATACAAGAGTAACTGACTGGAAATTTTTGATGCGTAGCAAAGAGCGCCAAAAAACGGCCCCTCCCCCTCACACACAGCAGTGAGAGAGAAACGAAACTGTCACAATTAAAACAAGCAAACTGCCAAGTGGAAAAATAATGCCCAAATATTTATTCACTCAGTACCTCAGAAAATGCAAACGATTCTACATTCCAGCAGAAATGTTTAACATGATAAATACCTATTAAGAGGTTTAATGTACTTTTTACAGAGTAATTCCGGTGAAATACCATCCCCAGAATACTAAAGTGTAGAGTATACATACATGTCATTATAACGGTATGGCAGGATTTTCTCATCAATTCCATTCAGAAAATAAAAACTGCTACATACCTCAATGCAGATTCATCTGCCCGCTGTCCCCTGATCTGAAGCTTTTACCTCCCTCAGATGGCCGAGAAACAGCAATATGATCTTAACTACTCCGGTTAAAATCATAGTAAAAAAAAAAAAAAAAAACTCTGGTAGATTCTTCTTCAAACTCTGCCAGAGAGGTAATAACACGCTCCGGTGCTATTGTAAAATAACAAACTTTTGATTGAAGTTATAAAAACTAAGTATAATCACCATAGTCCTCTCACACATCCTATCTAGTCGTTGGGTGCAAGAGAATGACTGGGAGTGACGTAGAGGGGAGGAGCTATATGCAGCTCTGCTGGGTGAATCCTCTTGCATTTCCTGTTGGGGAGGAGTTATATCCCAGAAGTAATGATGACCCGTGGACTGATCACACATAACAGAAGAAAGTAAATTTTTCTGTGTAAGCGAAAGGTTTGAACTGTTCGCCAATCAGCGCTCTAGCTACATACAAGTTCAATTTAAACCGTTGGCTCACAGAAAATTTGACTTTTGAAGCGGGCGGCGCAGTTTGCGGTGTTTGAATTTCATATCTATATTAAAAAGTAAGTTATAGCTCATCTTCGTTACAACTGATAAATAAAACTCCATCTAAAATATCACTAACATTCTGGATCTGTTTTTTATAAAAGGGGAGAGTTTGCCATCACTTTAAAGGGACATAAAAGTGTAAAAATAAAATGCTGTACATTTTTACAGTGTAATAATAAAATGTTCTTACTATAAGCCCAAATATTAGGGGGGGGAATGAAATGAATTGTAACACATTCGCTCGTTGGTTTAGTATGTACAACCTTCTACCATTTCTTTAATGTAATAGTATTTCTAATGCTCTCTTTAAATGTAATATTCAATTTGAATTTTTTGTATTCAAATATTGCATAACTGGAATCAAATTATGCAATATTTGAATACAATATATATGTAATAGTATTTCTAATGATCACTTTAAATCTAATATTCAAATTATGCAACATTCT